>NW_026961951.1:300000-518993 GCF_036172605.1 Pelobates fuscus | reverse complement strand
GGATTTTTTTTTTCCGGATTTTTCGGATTTTTTTTCGGGCTTTTTTTTACTGGACTATTTTTCCGGATTTGTTTTTTTCGGATTTTTTTCCGGATTTTTTTCCGGATTTTTTTTCCGGATTATTTTTCAGTATTTTTCCGGATTTTTTTTACCGGACTTTTTTTCCGGATTTTTCCGGATTTTTTTTCCGGATTTTTCCGGATTTTTTTTTCCGGATTTTTCCGGATTTTTTTTTTCCGGATTTTTTTTTCCGGATTTTTCCGGATTTTTATTTTCCGGATTTTTTTTTCGTATTTTTTTTTCCGGATTTTTTCGGATTTTTTTTTCCGGATTTTTTTTTTCGGATTTTTTTTTTCCGGATTTTTATTTTCCGGATTTTTTTTTCGGATTTTTTTTTCCGGATTTTTCCGGATTTTTTTTTCCGGATTTTTTCGGATTTTTTTTTCCTGATTTTTTTTTCGGATTTTTTTTACCGGATTTTTTTTCCGGATTTTTTTTAATGGACTTTTTTTCCGGATTTTTCCGGATTTTTTTTTTTTCGGATTTTTTTTCCTGATTTTTTTCCGGATTTTTTTCCTGATTTTTCCGGATTTTTTTTTTCGGATTTTTCCGGATTTTTATTTTCCGGATTTTTTTTTCGGATTTTTTTTTCCGGATTTTTATTTCGGATTTTTTTTCCGGATTTTTCCGGATTTTTCCGGATTTTTTTTTCCGGATTTTTCCGGATTTTTTCGGATTTTTTTTCCGGATTTTTCCGGATTTTTCGGATTTTTTTTCGGGCTTTTTTTTACTGGACTATTTTTCCGGATTTGTTTTTTTCGGATTTTTTTTCCGGATTTTTTTCCCGGATTTTTTTTCCGGATTATTTTTCAGTATTTTTCCGGATTTTTTTTACCGGACTTTTTTTCCGGATTTTTCCGGATTTTTTTTCCGGATTTTTCCGGATTTTTTTTTCCGGATTTTTCCGGATTTTTTTTTCCGGATTTTTATTTCCGGATTTTTCGGATTTTTTTTTTTGGATTTCTCCGGATTTTTTTTTTCTGATTTTTCCGGATTTTTTTCCGGATTTTTTTTCCGGATTATTTTTCAGTATTTTTCCGGATTTTTTTTTACCGGACTTTTTTTCCGGATTTTTCCGGATTTTTTTTCCGGATTTTTCCGGATTTTTTTTTCCGGATTTTTCCGGATTTTTTTTTCCGGATTTTTTTTTCCGGATTTTTTCGGATTTTTTTTTCCGGATTTTTTCTTTCGGATTTTTTTTTTCGGATTTTTATTTCCGGATTTTTCCGGATTTTTTTTTCCGGATTTTTCCGGATTTTTTTTTCCGGATTTTTATTTTCCGGATTTTTTCGGATTTTTTTTTCCGGATTTTTTCTTTCGGATTTTTTTTTCCGGATTTTTCGGATTTTTTCGGATTTTTTTTTTTTGGATTTCTCCGGATTTTTTTTTTCTGATTTTTCCGGATTTTTTTCCGGATTTTTTTTCCGGATTATTTTTCAGTATTTTTCCGGATTTTTTTTACCGGACTTTTTTTCCGGATTTTTCCGGATTTTTTTTCCGGATTTTTCCGGATTTTTTTTTCCGGATTTTTCCGGATTTTTTTTTCCGGATTTTTATTTTCCGGATTTTTTTTTCGTATTTTTTTTTCCGGATTTTTCCGGATTTTTTTTTCCGGATTTTTTCGGATTTTTTTTTCCGGATTTTTTTTTTTGGATTTTTTTTTTCCGGATTTTTCCGGATTTTTATTTTCCGGATTTTTTCGGATTTTTTTTTCCGGATTTTTTTTTCCGGATTTTTCCGGATTTTTATTTTCCGGATTTTTTTTCGGATTTTTTTTTTCGGATTTCTCCGGATTTTTTTTTCTGATTTTTCCGGATTTTTATTTCCGGATTTTTTCGGATTTTTTTTTTTGGATTTCTCCGGATTTTTTTTTTCTGATTTTTCCGGATTTTTTTTCCGGATTTTTTTTCCAGATTTTTTTTCCGGATTTTTTTTCCGGATTTTTCCGGATTTTTTTTTCCGGATTTTTTTTTCCGGATTTTTCTTTTCCGGATTTTTTTTCGGATTTTTTTTTTCGGATTTCTCCGGATTTTTTTTTCTGATTTTTCCGGATTTTTATTTCCGGATTTTTTCGGATTTTTTTTTTTGGATTTCTCCGGATTTTTTTTTTCTGATTTTTCTGGATTTTTTTCCGGATTTTTTTTCCGGAATATTTTTCAGTATTTTTCCGGATTTTTTTTACCGGACTTTTTTTCCGGATTTTTCCGGATTTTTTTTCCGGATTTTTCCGGATTTTTTTTTCCGGATTTTTCCGGATTTTTTTTTCCGGATTTTTATTTTCCGGATTTTTTCGGATTTTTTTTTCCGGATTTTTTCTTTCGGATTTTTTTTTTCGGATTTTTATTTCCGGATTTTTCCGGATTTTTTTTTCCGGATTTTTCCGGATTTTTTTTTCCGGATTTTTATTTTCCGGATTTTTCGGATTTTTTTTTCCGGATTTTTTCTTTCGGATTTTTTTTTCCGGATTTTTATTTCCGGATTTTTTCGGATTTTTTTTTTTGGATTTCTCCGGATTTTTTTTTTCTGATTTTTCCGGATTTTTTTCCGGATTTTTTTTCCGGATTATTTTTCAGTATTTTTCCGGATTTTTTTTACCGGACTTTTTTTCCGGATTTTTCCGGATTTTTTTTCCGGATTTTTCCGGATTTTTTTTTCCGGATTTTTCCGGATTTTTTTTTCCGGATTTTTATTTTCCGGATTTTTTTTTCGTATTTTTTTTTCCGGATTTTTCCGGATTTTTTTTTCCGGATTTTTTCGGATTTTTTTTTCCGGATTTTTTTTTTTGGATTTTTTTTTTCCGGATTTTTCCGGATTTTTATTTTCCGGATTTTTTCGGATTTTTTTTTCCGGATTTTTTTTTCCGGATTTTTCCGGATTTTTATTTTCCGGATTTTTTTTCGGATTTTTTTTTTCGGATTTCTCCGGATTTTTTTTTCTGATTTTTCCGGATTTTTATTTCCGGATTTTTTCGGATTTTTTTTTTTGGATTTCTCCGGATTTTTTTTTTCTGATTTTTCCGGATTTTTTTTCCGGATTTTTTTTCCAGATTTTTTTTCCGGATTTTTTTTCCGGATTTTTCCGGATTTTTTTTTCCGGATTTTTTTTTCCGGATTTTTCTTTTCCGGATTTTTTTTCGGATTTTTTTTTTCGGATTTTTCCGGATTTTTTTTTCCGGATTTTTTCGGATTTTTTTTTCCGGATTTTTTTTTTTGGATTTTTTTTTTCCGGATTTTTCCGGATTTTTATTTTCCGGATTTTTTCGGATTTTTTTTTCCGGATTTTTTTTTCCGGATTTTTCCGGATTTTTATTTTCCGGATTTTTTTTCGGATTTTTTTTTTCGGATTTCTCCGGATTTTTTTTTCTGATTTTTCCGGATTTTTATTTCCGGATTTTTTCGGATTTTTTTTTTTGGATTTCTCCGGATTTTTTTTTTCTGATTTTTCCGGATTTTTTTCCGGATTTTTTTTCCGGATTATTTTTCAGTATTTTTCCGGATTTTTTTTCCGGATTTTTTTTCCAGATTTTTTTTCCGGATTTTTTTTCCGGATTTTTCCGGATTTTTTTTTCCGGATTTTTTTTTCCGGATTTTTCCGGATTTTTATTTTCCGGATTTTTTTTCGGATTTTTTTTTTCGGATTTTTCCGGATTTTTTTTTCCGGATTTTTTTTTCCGGATTTTTTCGGATTTTTTTTTCCGGATTTTTTCTTTCGGATTTTTTTTTTCGGATTTTTCCGGATTATTTTTTCCGGATTTTTTCGGATTTTTTTTTTCGGATTTCTCCGGATTTTTTTTTTTCTGATTTTTCCGGATTTTTATTTCTGGATTTTTTCGGATTTTTTTTTTTTGGATTTCTCCGGATTTTTTTTTTCTGATTTTTCCGGATTTTTTTTACGGATTTTTTTTACGGATTATTTTTCAGTATTTTTCAGGATTTTTTTTACTGGACTTTTTTTCCAGATTTTTCCGGATTTTTTTTCCAGATTTTTCCGGATTTTTTTTTCCGGATTTTTTCAGATTTTTTTTTCGGATTTCTCCGGATTTTTTTTTTCTGATTTTTCCAGGTTTTTTTTCCGGATTTTTTCAGATTTTTTTTTCGGATTTCTCCGGATTTTTTTTTTCTGATTTTTCCAGGTTTTTTTTCCGGATTTTTTTTCCAGATTTTTTTTCCGGATTTTTTTTACGGATTTTTCCGGATTTTTTTTTCCGGATTTTTTTTTCCGGATTTTTCCAGATTTTTTTTACGGATTTTTTTTACGGATTATTTTTCAGTATTTTTCCGGATTTTTTTTACTGGACTTTTTTTCCAGATTTTTCCGGATTTTTTTTCCAGATTTTTCCGGATTTTTTTTTCCGGATTTTTTCAGATTTTTTTTTCGGATTTCTCCGGATTTTTTTTTTCTGATTTTTCCAGGTTTTTTTTCCGGATTTTTTTTCCAGATTTTTTTTCCGGATTTTTTTTACGGATTTTTCCGGATTTTTTTTTCCGGATTTTTTTTTCCGGATTTTTCCGGATTTTTATTTTCCAAAATTTTTTCGGATTTCTTTTTCCGGATTTTTCCGGATTTTTTTTTCCGGATTTTTTCGGATTTTTTTTTCCGGATTTTTTTTTTCTGATTTTTTTTTCTGAATTTTCCGGATTTTTTTTTCCGGATTTTTTCGGATTTTTTTTTCCGGATTTTTTCGGATTTTTTTTTTCTGATTTTTCCGGATTTTTTTTCCAGATTTTTCCGGATTTTTATTTTCCGGATTTTTTTTCGGATTTTTTTTTTCGGATTTTTCCGGATTTTTTTTTCCGGATTTTTTCGGATTTTTTTTTCCGGATTTTTTCTTTCGGATTTTTCCGGATTATTTTTTCCGGATTTTTTCGGATTTTTTTTTTCGGATTTCTCCGGATTTTTTTTTTTCTGATTTTTCCGGATTTTTATTTCTGGATTTTTTCGGATTTTTTTTTTTTGGATTTCTCCGGATTTTTTTTTTCTGATTTTTCCGGATTTTTTTTCCGGATTTTTTTTCCAGATTTTTTTTACGGATTTTTTTTACGGATTATTTTTCAGTATTTTTCCGGATTTTTTTTACTGGACTTTTTTTCCAGATTTTTCCGGATTTTTTTTCCAGATTTTTCCGGATTTTTTTTTCCGGATTTTTTCAGATTTTTTTTTCGGATTTCTCCGGATTTTTTTTTTCTGATTTTTCCAGGTTTTTTTTCCGGATTTTTTTTCCAGATTTTTTTTCCGGATTTTTTTTACGGATTTTTCCGGATTTTTTTTTCCGGATTTTTTTTTCCGGATTTTTCCGGATTTTTATTTTCCAAAATTTTTTCGGATTTCTTTTTCCGGATTTTTCCGGATTTTTTTTTCCGGATTTTTTCGGATTTTTTTTTCCGGATTTTTTTTTTCTGATTTTTTTTTCTGAATTTTCCGGATTTTTTTTTCCGGATTTTTTCGGATTTTTTTTTCCGGATTTTTTCGGATTTTTTTTTTCTGATTTTTCCGGATTTTTTTTCCAGATTTTTTTTCCGGATTTTTTTTTCCGGATTTTTACCGGACTTTTTTTCCGGATTTTTCCGGATTTTTTTTTCCCGGATTTTTTTTTCCGGATTTTTCCGGATTTTTTTTTTCGGATTTTTTTTTCCGGATTTTTCCGGATTTTTTTGAATTTTTTTTCCGGATTTTTTTTACCGGACTTTTTTTCTGGATTTTTCCGGATTTTTTTTTCCCGGATTTTTTTTTCCGGATTTTTTTTCCGGATTTTTCCGGATTTTTTTTTTCCGGATTTTTTTTCCGGATTTTTTTTTCCAGATTTTTTTTTTCGGATTTTTTTTTCCGGATTTTTCCGGATTTTTTTTCCGGATTTTTTTTTTCGGATTTTTTTTCCGGATTTTTCCGGATTTTTTTTTTCCGGATTTTTTTTTCCGGATTTTTCCATATTTTTTTTTGGATTTTTCGAAAAAAAAAATTCCGGATGTTTCCGGATTTTTTTTTTCGGGATTTTTCCAAAAAAAATTTTCCGGATTTTTTTTTTCGGGATTTTTCCGTTTTTTTTTTTTCGAGATTTTTCCGGATTTTTTTTTCCGGATTTTTCGGATTTTTTTTCGGGCTTTTTTTTACTGGACTATTTTTCCGGATTTGTTTTTTTCGGATTTTTTTCCGGATTTTTTTCCGGATTTTTTTTCCGGATTATTTTTCAGTATTTTTCCGGATTTTTTTTACCGGACTTTTTTTCCGGATTTTTCCGGATTTTTTTTCCGGATTTTTCCGGATTTTTTTTTCCGGATTTTTCCGGATTTTTTTTTCCGGATTTTTTTTTCCGGATTTTTCCGGATTTTTATTTTCCGGATTTTTTTTTCGTATTTTTTTTTCCGGATTTTTTCGGATTTTTTTTTCCGGATTTTTTTTTTCGGATTTTTTTTTTCCGGATTTTTCCGGATTTTTATTTTCCGGATTTTTTTTTCGGATTTTTTTTTCCGGATTTTTCCGGATTTTTTTTTCCGGATTTTTTCGGATTTTTTTTTCCTGATTTTTTTTTTCGGATTTTTTTTACCGGATTTTTTTTCCGGATTTTTTTTAATGGACTTTTTTTCCGGATTTTTCCGGATTTTTTTTTTTCGGATTTTTTTTCCTGATTTTTTTCCGGATTTTTTTTCCTGATTTTTCCGGATTTTTTTTTTCGGATTTTTCCGGATTTTTATTTTCCGGATTTTTTTTTCGGATTTTTTTTTCCGGATTTTTATTTCGGATTTTTTTTTCCGGATTTTTCCGGATTTTTCCGGATTTTTTTTTCCGGATTTTTCCGGATTTTTTCGGATTTTTTTTCCGGATTTTTTCGGATTTTTTTTTTCGGATTTCTCCGGATTTTTTTTCCGGATTATTTTTCAGTATTTTTCCGGATTTTTTTTACCGGACTTTTTTTCCGGATTTTTCCGGATTTTTTTTCCGGATTTTTCCGGATTTTTTTTTCCGGATTTTTCCGGATTTTTTTTTCCGGATTTCTCCGGATTTTTTTTTCCGGATTTTTCCGGATTTTTTTTCCCGGATTTTTTCGGATTTTTTTTTCCGGATTTTTTTTTCCGGATTTTTTTTTCCGGATTATTCCATATTTTTTTTTGGATTTTTCGAAAAAAAAATTCCGGATGTTTCCGGATTTTTTTTTTCGGGATTTTTCCAAAAAAAATTTTCCGGATTTTTTTTTTCGGGATTTTTCCGGTTTTTTTTTTTCGGGATTTTTCCGGATTTTTTTTTCCGGATTTTTCGGATTTTTTTTCGGGCTTTTTTTTACTGGACTATTTTTCCGGATTTGTTTTTTTCGGATTTTTTTTCCGGATTTTTTTCCGGATTTTTTTTCCGGATTATTTTTCAGTATTTTTCCGGATTTTTTTTACCGGACTTTTTTTCCGGATTTTTCCGGATTTTTTTTCCGGATTTTTCCGGATTTTTTTTTCCGGATTTTTCCGGATTTTTTTTTCCGGATTTTTATTTTCCGGATTTTTTTTTCGTATTTTTTTTTCCGGATTTTTCCGGATTTTTTTTTCCGGATTTTTTCGGATTTTTTTTTCCGGATTTTTTTTTTTGGATTTTTTTTTTCCGGATTTTTCCGGATTTTTATTTTCCGGATTTTTTCGGATTTTTTTTTCCGGATTTTTTTTTCCGGATTTTTCCGGATTTTTATTTTCCGGATTTTTTTTCGGATTTTTTTTTTCGGATTTCTCCGGATTTTTTTTTCTGATTTTTCCGGATTTTTATTTCCGGATTTTTTCGGATTTTTTTTTTTGGATTTCTCCGGATTTTTTTTTTCTGATTTTTCTGGATTTTTTTCCGGATTTTTTTTCCGGATTATTTTTCAGTATTTTTCCGGATTTTTTTTACCGGACTTTTTTTCCGGATTTTTCCGGATTTTTTTTCCGGATTTTTCCGGATTTTTTTTTCCGGATTTTTCCGGATTTTTTTTTCCGGATTTTTATTTTCCGGATTTTTTCGGATTTTTTTTTCCGGATTTTTTCTTTCGGATTTTTTTTTTCGGATTTTTATTTCCGGATTTTTCCGGATTTTTTTTTCCGGATTTTTCCGGATTTTTTTTTCCGGATTTTTATTTTCCGGATTTTTTCGGATTTTTTTTTCCGGATTTTTTCTTTCGGATTTTTTTTTCCGGATTTTTATTTCCGGATTTTTTCGGATTTTTTTTTTTGGATTTCTCCGGATTTTTTTTTTCTGATTTTTCCGGATTTTTTTCCGGATTTTTTTTCCGGATTATTTTTCAGTATTTTTCCGGATTTTTTTTACCGGACTTTTTTTCCGGATTTTTCCGGATTTTTTTTCCGGATTTTTCCGGATTTTTTTTTCCGGATTTTTATTTTCCGGATTTTTTTTTCGTATTTTTTTTTCCGGATTTTTCCGGATTTTTTTTTCCGGATTTTTTCGGATTTTTTTTTCCGGATTTTTTTTTTTGGATTTTTTTTTTCCGGATTTTTCCGGATTTTTATTTTCCGGATTTTTTCGGATTTTTTTTTCCGGATTTTTTTCCGGATTTTTTTTCCGGATTATTTTTCAGTATTTTTCCGGATTTTTTTTACCGGACTTTTTTTCCGGATTTTTCCGGATTTTTTTTCCGGATTTTTCCGGATTTTTTTTTCCGGATTTTTCCGGATTTTTTTTTCCGGATTTTTTTTTCCGGATTTTTCCGGATTTTTATTTTCCGGATTTTTTTTTCGTATTTTTTTTTCCGGATTTTTTCGGATTTTTTTTTCCGGATTTTTTTTTTCGGATTTTTTTTTTCCGGATTTTTATTTTCCGGATTTTTTTTTCGGATTTTTTTTTCCGGATTTTTCCGGATTTTTTTTTCCGGATTTTTTCGGATTTTTTTTTCCTGATTTTTTTTTTCGGATTTTTTTTACCGGATTTTTTTTCCGGATTTTTTTTAATGGACTTTTTTTCCGGATTTTTCCGGATTTTTTTTTTTCGGATTTTTTTTCCTGATTTTTTTCCGGATTTTTTTTCCTGATTTTTCCGGATTTTTTTTTTCGGATTTTTCCGGATTTTTATTTTCCGGATTTTTTTTTCGGATTTTTTTTTCCGGATTTTTATTTCGGATTTTTTTTTCCGGATTTTTCCGGATTTTTCCGGATTTTTTTTTCCGGATTTTTCCGGATTTTTTCGGATTTTTTTTCCGGATTTTTCCGGATTTTTCGGATTTTTTTTCGGGCTTTTTTTTACTGGACTATTTTTCCGGATTTGTTTTTTTCGGATTTTTTTTCCGGATTTTTTTCCGGATTTTTTTTCCGGATTATTTTTCAGTATTTTTCCGGATTTTTTTTACCGGACTTTTTTTCCGGATTTTTCCGGATTTTTTTTCCGGATTTTTCCGGATTTTTTTTTCCGGATTTTTCCGGATTTTTTTTTCCGGATTTTTATTTCCGGATTTTTTCGGATTTTTTTTTTTGGATTTCTCCGGATTTTTTTTTTCTGATTTTTCCGGATTTTTTTCCGGATTTTTTTTCCGGATTATTTTTCAGTATTTTTCCGGATTTTTTTTACCGGACTTTTTTTCCGGATTTTTCCGGATTTTTTTTCCGGATTTTTCCGGATTTTTTTTTCCGGATTTTTCCGGATTTTTTTTTCCGGATTTTTATTTTCCGGATTTTTTCGGATTTTTTTTTCCGGATTTTTTCTTTCGGATTTTTTTTTTCGGATTTTTATTTCCGGATTTTTCCGGATTTTTTTTTCCGGATTTTTCCGGATTTTTTTTTCCGGATTTTTATTTTCCGGATTTTTTCGGATTTTTTTTTCCGGATTTTTTCTTTCGGATTTTTTTTTCCGGATTTTTATTTCCGGATTTTTTTGGATTTTTTTTTTTGGATTTCTCCGGATTTTTTTTTTCTGATTTTTCCGGATTTTTTTCCGGATTTTTTTTCCGGATTATTTTTCAGTATTTTTCCGGATTTTTTCGGATTTTTTTTTTCTGATTTTTCCGGATTTTTTTTCCAGATTTTTCCGGATTTTTATTTTCCGGATTTTTTTTCGGATTTTTTTTTTCGGATTTTTCCGGATTTTTTTTTCCGGATTTTTTCGGATTTTTTTTTCCGGATTTTTTCTTTCGGATTTTTCCGGATTATTTTTTCCGGATTTTTTCGGATTTTTTTTTTCGGATTTCTCCGGATTTTTTTTTTTCTGATTTTTCCGGATTTTTATTTCTGGATTTTTTCGGATTTTTTTTTTTTGGATTTCTCCGGATTTTTTTTTTCTGATTTTTCCGGATTTTTTTTCCGGATTTTTTTTCCAGATTTTTTTTACGGATTTTTTTTACGGATTATTTTTCAGTATTTTTCCGGATTTTTTTTACTGGACTTTTTTTCCAGATTTTTCCGGATTTTTTTTCCAGATTTTTCCGGATTTTTTTTTCCGGATTTTTTCAGATTTTTTTTTCGGATTTCTCCGGATTTTTTTTTTCTGATTTTTCCAGGTTTTTTTTCCGGATTTTTTTTCCAGATTTTTTTTCCGGATTTTTTTTACGGATTTTTCCGGATTTTTTTTTCCGGATTTTTTTTTCCGGATTTTTCCGGATTTTTATTTTCCAAAATTTTTTCGGATTTCTTTTTCCGGATTTTTCCGGATTTTTTTTTCCGGATTTTTTCGAATTTTTTTTTCCGGATTTTTTTTTTCTGATTTTTTTTTCTGAATTTTCCGGATTTTTTTTTCCGGATTTTTTCGGATTTTTTTTTCCGGATTTTTTCGGATTTTTTTTTTCTGATTTTTCCGGATTTTTTTTCCAGATTTTTTTTCCGGATTTTTTTTTCCGGATTTTTACCGGACTTTTTTTCTGGATTTTTCCGGATTTTTTTTTCCCGGATTTTTTTTTCCGGATTTTTCCGGATTTTTTTTTTCGGATTTTTTTTTCCGGATTTTTCCGGATTTTTTTGAATTTTTTTTCCGGATTTTTTTTACCGGACTTTTTTTCTGGATTTTTCCGGATTTTTTTTTCCCGGATTTTTTTTTCCGGATTTTTTTTCCGGATTTTTCCGGATTTTTTTTTTCCGGATTTTTTTTCCGGATTTTTTTTTCCAGATTTTTTTTTTCGGATTTTTTTTTCCGGATTTTTCCGGATTTTTTTTCCGGATTTTTTTTTTCGGATTTTTTTTCCGGATTTTTCCGGATTTTTTTTTTCCGGATTTTTTTTTCCGGATTTTTCCATATTTTTTTTTGGATTTTTCGAAAAAAAAAATTCCGGATGTTTCCGGATTTTTTTTTTCGGGATTTTTCCAAAAAAAATTTTCCGGATTTTTTTTTTCGGGATTTTTCCGTTTTTTTTTTTTCGAGATTTTTCCGGATTTTTTTTTCCGGATTTTTCGGATTTTTTTTCGGGCTTTTTTTTACTGGACTATTTTTCCGGATTTGTTTTTTTCGGATTTTTTTCCGGATTTTTTTCCGGATTTTTTTTCCGGATTATTTTTCAGTATTTTTCCGGATTTTTTTTACCGGACTTTTTTTCCGGATTTTTCCGGATTTTTTTTCCGGATTTTTCCGGATTTTTTTTTCCGGATTTTTCCGGATTTTTTTTTCCGGATTTTTTTTTCCGGATTTTTCCGGATTTTTATTTTCCGGATTTTTTTTTCGTATTTTTTTTTCCGGATTTTTTCGGATTTTTTTTTCCGGATTTTTTTTTTCGGATTTTTTTTTTCCGGATTTTTATTTTCCGGATTTTTTTTTCGGATTTTTTTTTCCGGATTTTTCCGGATTTTTTTTTCCGGATTTTTTCGGATTTTTTTTTCCTGATTTTTTTTTTCGGATTTTTTTTACCGGATTTTTTTTCCGGATTTTTTTTAATGGACTTTTTTTCCGGATTTTTCCGGATTTTTTTTTTTCGGATTTTTTTTCCTGATTTTTTTCCGGATTTTTTTTCCTGATTTTTCCGGATTTTTTTTTTCGGATTTTTCCGGATTTTTATTTTCCGGATTTTTTTTTCGGATTTTTTTTTCCGGATTTTTATTTCGGATTTTTTTTTCCGGATTTTTCCGGATTTTTCCGGATTTTTTTTTCCGGATTTTTCCGGATTTTTTCGGATTTTTTTTCCGGATTTTTCCGGATTTTTCGGATTTTTTTTCGGGCTTTTTTTTACTGGACTATTTTTCCGGATTTGTTTTTTTCGGATTTTTTTTCCGGATTTTTTTCCGGATTTTTTTTCCGGATTATTTTTCAGTATTTTTCCGGATTTTTTTTACCGGACTTTTTTTCCGGATTTTTCCGGATTTTTTTTCCGGATTTTTCCGGATTTTTTTTTCCGGATTTTTCCGGATTTTTTTTTCCGGATTTTTATTTCTGGATTTTTTCGGATTTTTTTTTTTGGATTTCTCCGGATTTTTTTTTTCTGATTTTTCTGGATTTTTTTCCGGATTTTTTTTCCGGATTATTTTTCAGTATTTTTCCGGATTTTTTTTACCGGACTTTTTTTCCGGATTTTTCCGGATTTTTTTTCCGGATTTTTCCGGATTTTTTTTTCCGGATTTTTCCGGATTTTTTTTTCCGGATTTTTATTTTCCGGATTTTTTCGGATTTTTTTTTCCGGATTTTTTCTTTCGGATTTTTTTTTTCGGATTTTTATTTCCGGATTTTTCCGGATTTTTTTTTCCGGATTTTTCCGGATTTTTTTTTCCGGATTTTTATTTTCCGGATTTTTTCGGATTTTTTTTTCCGGATTTTTTCTTTCGGATTTTTTTTTCCGGATTTTTATTTCCGGATTTTTTCGGATTTTTTTTTTTGGATTTCTCCGGATTTTTTTTTTCTGATTTTTCCGGATTTTTTTCCGGATTTTTTTTCCGGATTATTTTTCAGTATTTTTCCGGATTTTTTTTACCGGACTTTTTTTCCGGATTTTTCCGGATTTTTTTTCCGGATTTTTCCGGATTTTTTTTTCCGGATTTTTCCGGATTTTTTTTTCCGGATTTTTATTTTCCGGATTTTTTTTTCGTATTTTTTTTTCCGGATTTTTCCGGATTTTTTTTTCCGGATTTTTTCGGATTTTTTTTTCCGGATTTTTTTTTTTGGATTTTTTTTTTCCGGATTTTTCCGGATTTTTATTTTCCGGATTTTTTCGGATTTTTTTTTCCGGATTTTTTTTTCCGGATTTTTCCGGATTTTTATTTTCCGGATTTTTTTTCGGATTTTTTTTTTCGGATTTCTCCGGATTTTTTTTTCTGATTTTTCCGGATTTTTATTTCCGGATTTTTTCGGATTTTTTTTTTTGGATTTCTCCGGATTTTTTTTTTCTGATTTTTCCGGATTTTTTTTCCGGATTTTTTTTCCAGATTTTTTTTCCGGATTTTTTTTCCGGATTTTTCCGGATTTTTTTTTCCGGATTTTTTTTTCCGGATTTTTCTTTTCCGGATTTTTTTTCGGATTTTTTTTTTCGGATTTCTCCGGATTTTTTTTTCTGATTTTTCCGGATTTTTATTTCCGGATTTTTTCGGATTTTTTTTTTTGGATTTCTCCGGATTTTTTTTTTCTGATTTTTCTGGATTTTTTTCCGGATTTTTTTTCCGGATTATTTTTCAGTATTTTTCCGGATTTTTTTTACCGGACTTTTTTTCCGGATTTTTCCGGATTTTTTTTCCGGATTTTTCCGGATTTTTTTTTCCGGATTTTTCCGGATTTTTTTTTCCGGATTTTTATTTTCCGGATTTTTTCGGATTTTTTTTTCCGGATTTTTTCTTTCGGATTTTTTTTTTCGGATTTTTATTTCCGGATTTTTCCGGATTTTTTTTTCCGGATTTTTCCGGATTTTTTTTTCCGGATTTTTATTTTCCGGATTTTTTCGGATTTTTTTTTCCGGATTTTTTCTTTCGGATTTTTTTTTCCGGATTTTTATTTCCGGATTTTTTCGGATTTTTTTTTTTGGATTTCTCCGGATTTTTTTTTTCTGATTTTTCCGGATTTTTTTCCGGATTTTTTTTCCGGATTATTTTTCAGTATTTTTCCGGATTTTTTTTACCGGACTTTTTTTCCGGATTTTTCCGGATTTTTTTTCCGGATTTTTCCGGATTTTTTTTTCCGGATTTTTCCGGATTTTTTTTTCCGGATTTTTATTTTCCGGATTTTTTTTTCGTATTTTTTTTTCCGGATTTTTCCGGATTTTTTTTTCCGGATTTTTTCGGATTTTTTTTTCCGGATTTTTTTTTTTGGATTTTTTTTTTCCGGATTTTTCCGGATTTTTATTTTCCGGATTTTTTCGGATTTTTTTTTCCGGATTTTTTTTTCCGGATTTTTCCGGATTTTTATTTTCCGGATTTTTTTTCGGATTTTTTTTTTCGGATTTCTCCGGATTTTTTTTTCTGATTTTTCCGGATTTTTATTTCCGGATTTTTTCGGATTTTTTTTTTTGGATTTCTCCGGATTTTTTTTTTCTGATTTTTCCGGATTTTTTTTCCGGATTTTTTTTCCAGATTTTTTTTCCGGATTTTTTTTCCGGATTTTTCCGGATTTTTTTTTCCGGATTTTTTTTTCCGGATTTTTCTTTTCCGGATTTTTTTTCGGATTTTTTTTTTCGGATTTTTCCGGATTTTTTTTTCCGGATTTTTTCGGATTTTTTTTTCCGGATTTTTTTTTTTGGATTTTTTTTTTCCGGATTTTTCCGGATTTTTATTTTCCGGATTTTTTCGGATTTTTTTTTCCGGATTTTTTTTTCCGGATTTTTCCGGATTTTTATTTTCCGGATTTTTTTTCGGATTTTTTTTTTCGGATTTCTCCGGATTTTTTTTTCTGATTTTTCCGGATTTTTATTTCCGGATTTTTTCGGATTTTTTTTTTTGGATTTCTCCGGATTTTTTTTTTCTGATTTTTCCGGATTTTTTTCCGGATTTTTTTTCCGGATTATTTTTCAGTATTTTTCCGGATTTTTTTTCCGGATTTTTTTTCCAGATTTTTTTTCCGGATTTTTTTTCCGGATTTTTCCGGATTTTTTTTTCCGGATTTTTTTTTCCGGATTTTTCCGGATTTTTATTTTCCGGATTTTTTTTCGGATTTTTTTTTTCGGATTTTTCCGGATTTTTTTTTCCGGATTTTTTTTTCCGGATTTTTTCGGATTTTTTTTTCCGGATTTTTTCTTTCGGATTTTTTTTTTCGGATTTTTCCGGATTATTTTTTCCGGATTTTTTCGGATTTTTTTTTTCGGATTTCTCCGGATTTTTTTTTTTCTGATTTTTCCGGATTTTTATTTCTGGATTTTTTCGGATTTTTTTTTTTTGGATTTCTCCGGATTTTTTTTTTCTGATTTTTCCGGATTTTTTTTACGGATTTTTTTTACGGATTATTTTTCAGTATTTTTCAGGATTTTTTTTACTGGACTTTTTTTCCAGATTTTTCCGGATTTTTTTTCCAGATTTTTCCGGATTTTTTTTTCCGGATTTTTTCAGATTTTTTTTTCGGATTTCTCCGGATTTTTTTTTTCTGATTTTTCCAGGTTTTTTTTCCGGATTTTTTCAGATTTTTTTTTCGGATTTCTCCGGATTTTTTTTTTCTGATTTTTCCAGGTTTTTTTTCCGGATTTTTTTTCCAGATTTTTTTTCCGGATTTTTTTTACGGATTTTTCCGGATTTTTTTTTCCGGATTTTTTTTTCCGGATTTTTCCAGATTTTTTTTACGGATTTTTTTTACGGATTATTTTTCAGTATTTTTCCGGATTTTTTTTACTGGACTTTTTTTCCAGATTTTTCCGGATTTTTTTTCCAGATTTTTCCGGATTTTTTTTTCCGGATTTTTTCAGATTTTTTTTTCGGATTTCTCCGGATTTTTTTTTTCTGATTTTTCCAGGTTTTTTTTCCGGATTTTTTTTCCAGATTTTTTTTCCGGATTTTTTTTACGGATTTTTCCGGATTTTTTTTTCCGGATTTTTTTTTCCGGATTTTTCCGGATTTTTATTTTCCAAAATTTTTTCGGATTTCTTTTTCCGGATTTTTCCGGATTTTTTTTTCCGGATTTTTTCGGATTTTTTTTTCCGGATTTTTTTTTTCTGATTTTTTTTTCTGAATTTTCCGGATTTTTTTTTCCGGATTTTTTCGGATTTTTTTTTCCGGATTTTTTCGGATTTTTTTTTTCTGATTTTTCCGGATTTTTTTTCCAGATTTTTCCGGATTTTTATTTTCCGGATTTTTTTTCGGATTTTTTTTTTCGGATTTTTCCGGATTTTTTTTTCCGGATTTTTTCGGATTTTTTTTTCCGGATTTTTTCTTTCGGATTTTTCCGGATTATTTTTTCCGGATTTTTTCGGATTTTTTTTTTCGGATTTCTCCGGATTTTTTTTTTTCTGATTTTTCCGGATTTTTATTTCTGGATTTTTTCGGATTTTTTTTTTTTGGATTTCTCCGGATTTTTTTTTTCTGATTTTTCCGGATTTTTTTTCCGGATTTTTTTTCCAGATTTTTTTTACGGATTTTTTTTACGGATTATTTTTCAGTATTTTTCCGGATTTTTTTTACTGGACTTTTTTTCCAGATTTTTCCGGATTTTTTTTCCAGATTTTTCCGGATTTTTTTTTCCGGATTTTTTCAGATTTTTTTTTCGGATTTCTCCGGATTTTTTTTTTCTGATTTTTCCAGGTTTTTTTTCCGGATTTTTTTTCCAGATTTTTTTTCCGGATTTTTTTTACGGATTTTTCCGGATTTTTTTTTCCGGATTTTTTTTTCCGGATTTTTCCGGATTTTTATTTTCCAAAATTTTTTCGGATTTCTTTTTCCGGATTTTTCCGGATTTTTTTTTCCGGATTTTTTCGGATTTTTTTTTCCGGATTTTTTTTTTCTGATTTTTTTTTCTGAATTTTCCGGATTTTTTTTTCCGGATTTTTTCGGATTTTTTTTTCCGGATTTTTTCGGAATTTTTTTTTCTGATTTTTCCGGATTTTTTTTCCAGATTTTTTTTCCGGATTTTTTTTTCCGGATTTTTACCGGACTTTTTTTCCGGATTTTTCCGGATTTTTTTTTCCCGGATTTTTTTTTCCGGATTTTTCCGGATTTTTTTTTTCGGATTTTTTTTTCCGGATTTTTCCGGATTTTTTTGAATTTTTTTTCCGGATTTTTTTTACCGGACTTTTTTTCTGGATTTTTCCGGATTTTTTTTTCCCGGATTTTTTTTTCCGGATTTTTTTTCCGGATTTTTCCGGATTTTTTTTTTCCGGATTTTTTTTCCGGATTTTTTTTTCCAGATTTTTTTTTTCGGATTTTTTTTTCCGGATTTTTCCGGATTTTTTTTCCGGATTTTTTTTTTCGGATTTTTTTTCCGGATTTTTCCGGATTTTTTTTTTCCGGATTTTTTTTTCCGGATTTTTCCATATTTTTTTTTGGATTTTTCGAAAAAAAAAATTCCGGATGTTTCCGGATTTTTTTTTTCGGGATTTTTCCAAAAAAAATTTTCCGGATTTTTTTTTTCGGGATTTTTCCGTTTTTTTTTTTTCGAGATTTTTCCGGATTTTTTTTTCCGGATTTTTCGGATTTTTTTTCGGGCTTTTTTTTACTGGACTATTTTTCCGGATTTGTTTTTTTCGGATTTTTTTCCGGATTTTTTTCCGGATTTTTTTTCCGGATTATTTTTCAGTATTTTTCCGGATTTTTTTTACCGGACTTTTTTTCCGGATTTTTCCGGATTTTTTTTCCGGATTTTTCCGGATTTTTTTTTCCGGATTTTTCCGGATTTTTTTTTCCGGATTTTTTTTTCCGGATTTTTCCGGATTTTTATTTTCCGGATTTTTTTTTCGTATTTTTTTTTCCGGATTTTTTCGGATTTTTTTTTCCGGATTTTTTTTTTCGGATTTTTTTTTTCCGGATTTTTCCGGATTTTTATTTTCCGGATTTTTTTTTCGGATTTTTTTTTCCGGATTTTTCCGGATTTTTTTTTCCGGATTTTTTCGGATTTTTTTTTCCTGATTTTTTTTTTCGGATTTTTTTTACCGGATTTTTTTTCCGGATTTTTTTTAATGGACTTTTTTTCCGGATTTTTCCGGATTTTTTTTTTTCGGATTTTTTTTCCTGATTTTTTTCCGGATTTTTTTTCCTGATTTTTCCGGATTTTTTTTTTCGGATTTTTCCGGATTTTTATTTTCCGGATTTTTTTTTCGGATTTTTTTTTCCGGATTTTTATTTCGGATTTTTTTTTCCGGATTTTTCCGGATTTTTCCGGATTTTTTTTTCCGGATTTTTCCGGATTTTTTCGGATTTTTTTTCCGGATTTTTTCGGATTTTTTTTTTCGGATTTCTCCGGATTTTTTTTCCGGATTATTTTTCAGTATTTTTCCGGATTTTTTTTACCGGATTTTTTTTCCGGATTTTTCCGGATTTTTTTTTCCGGATTTTTCCGGATTTTTTTTTCCGGATTTCTCCGGATTTTTTTTTCCGGATTTTTCCGGATTTTTTTTCCCGGATTTTTTCGGATTTTTTTTTCCGGATTTTTTTTTCCGGATTTTTTTTTCCGGATTATTCCATATTTTTTTTTGGATTTTTCGAAAAAAAAATTCCGGATGTTTCCGGATTTTTTTTTTCGGGATTTTTCCAAAAAAAATTTTCCGGATTTTTTTTTTCGGGATTTTTCCGGTTTTTTTTTTTCGGGATTTTTCCGGATTTTTTTTTCCGGATTTTTCGGATTTTTTTTCGGGCTTTTTTTTACTGGACTATTTTTCCGGATTTGTTTTTTTCGGATTTTTTTTCCGGATTTTTTTCCGGATTTTTTTTCCGGATTATTTTTCAGTATTTTTCCGGATTTTTTTTACCGGACTTTTTTTCCGGATTTTTCCGGATTTTTTTTCCGGATTTTTCCGGATTTTTTTTTCCGGATTTTTCCGGATTTTTTTTTCCGGATTTTTATTTTCCGGATTTTTTTTTCGTATTTTTTTTTCCGGATTTTTCCGGATTTTTTTTTCCGGATTTTTTCGGATTTTTTTTTCCGGATTTTTTTTTTTGGATTTTTTTTTTCCGGATTTTTCCGGATTTTTATTTTCCGGATTTTTTCGGATTTTTTTTTCCGGATTTTTTTTTCCGGATTTTTCCGGATTTTTATTTTCCGGATTTTTTTTCGGATTTTTTTTTTCGGATTTCTCCGGATTTTTTTTTCTGATTTTTCCGGATTTTTATTTCCGGATTTTTTCGGATTTTTTTTTTTGGATTTCTCCGGATTTTTTTTTTCTGATTTTTCTGGATTTTTTTCCGGATTTTTTTTCCGGATTATTTTTCAGTATTTTTCCGGATTTTTTTTACCGGACTTTTTTTCCGGATTTTTCCGGATTTTTTTTCCGGATTTTTCCGGATTTTTTTTTCCGGATTTTTCCGGATTTTTTTTTCCGGATTTTTATTTTCCGGATTTTTTCGGATTTTTTTTTCCGGATTTTTTCTTTCGGATTTTTTTTTTCGGATTTTTATTTCCGGATTTTTCCGGATTTTTTTTTCCGGATTTTTCCGGATTTTTTTTTCCGGATTTTTATTTTCCGGATTTTTTCGGATTTTTTTTTCCGGATTTTTTCTTTCGGATTTTTTTTTCCGGATTTTTATTTCCGGATTTTTTCGGATTTTTTTTTTTGGATTTCTCCGGATTTTTTTTTTCTGATTTTTCCGGATTTTTTTCCGGATTTTTTTTCCGGATTATTTTTCAGTATTTTTCCGGATTTTTTTTACCGGACTTTTTTTCCGGATTTTTCCGGATTTTTTTTCCGGATTTTTCCGGATTTTTTTTTCCGGATTTTTATTTTCCGGATTTTTTTTTCGTATTTTTTTTTCCGGATTTTTCCGGATTTTTTTTTCCGGATTTTTTCGGATTTTTTTTTCCGGATTTTTTTTTTTTGGATTTTTTTTTTCCGGATTTTTCCGGATTTTTATTTTCCGGATTTTTTCGGATTTTTTTTTCCGGATTTTTTTCCGGATTTTTTTTCCGGATTATTTTTCAGTATTTTTCCGGATTTTTTTTACCGGACTTTTTTTCCGGATTTTTCCGGATTTTTTTTCCGGATTTTTCCGGATTTTTTTTTCCGGATTTTTCCGGATTTTTTTTTCCGGATTTTTTTTTCCGGATTTTTCCGGATTTTTATTTTCCGGATTTTTTTTTCGTATTTTTTTTTCCGGATTTTTTCGGATTTTTTTTTCCGGATTTTTTTTTTCGGATTTTTTTTTTCCGGATTTTTATTTTCCGGATTTTTTTTTCGGATTTTTTTTTCCGGATTTTTCCGGATTTTTTTTTCCGGATTTTTTCGGATTTTTTTTTCCTGATTTTTTTTTTCGGATTTTTTTTACCGGATTTTTTTTCCGGATTTTTTTTAATGGACTTTTTTTCCGGATTTTTCCGGATTTTTTTTTTTCGGATTTTTTTTCCTGATTTTTTTCCGGATTTTTTTTCCTGATTTTTCCGGATTTTTTTTTTCGGATTTTTCCGGATTTTTATTTTCCGGATTTTTTTTTCGGATTTTTTTTTCCGGATTTTTATTTCGGATTTTTTTTTCCGGATTTTTCCGGATTTTTCCGGATTTTTTTTTCCGGATTTTTCCGGATTTTTTCGGATTTTTTTTCCGGATTTTTCCGGATTTTTCGGATTTTTTTTCGGGCTTTTTTTTACTGGACTATTTTTCCGGATTTGTTTTTTTCGGATTTTTTTTCCGGATTTTTTTCCGGATTTTTTTTCCGGATTATTTTTCAGTATTTTTCCGGATTTTTTTTACCGGACTTTTTTTCCGGATTTTTCCGGATTTTTTTTCCGGATTTTTCCGGATTTTTTTTTCCGGATTTTTCCGGATTTTTTTTTCCGGATTTTTATTTCCGGATTTTTTCGGATTTTTTTTTTTGGATTTCTCCGGATTTTTTTTTTCTGATTTTTCTGGATTTTTTTCCGGATTTTTTTTCCGGATTATTTTTCAGTATTTTTCCGGATTTTTTTTACCGGACTTTTTTTCCGGATTTTTCCGGATTTTTTTTCCGGATTTTTCCGGATTTTTTTTTCCGGATTTTTCCGGATTTTTTTTTCCGGATTTTTATTTTCCGGATTTTTTCGGATTTTTTTTTCCGGATTTTTTCTTTCGGATTTTTTTTTTCGGATTTTTATTTCCGGATTTTTCCGGATTTTTTTTTCCGGATTTTTCCGGATTTTTTTTTCCGGATTTTTATTTTCCGGATTTTTTCGGATTTTTTTTTCCGGATTTTTTCTTTCGGATTTTTTTTTCCGGATTTTTATTTCCGGATTTTTTTGGATTTTTTTTTTTGGATTTCTCCGGATTTTTTTTTTCTGATTTTTCCGGATTTTTTTCCGGATTTTTTTTCCGGATTATTTTTCAGTATTTTTCCGGATTTTTTCGGATTTTTTTTTTCTGATTTTTCCGGATTTTTTTTCCAGATTTTTCCGGATTTTTATTTTCCGGATTTTTTTTCGGATTTTTTTTTTCGGATTTTTCCGGATTTTTTTTTCCGGATTTTTTCGGATTTTTTTTTCCGGATTTTTTCTTTCGGATTTTTCCGGATTATTTTTTCCGGATTTTTTCGGATTTTTTTTTTCGGATTTCTCCGGATTTTTTTTTTTCTGATTTTTCCGGATTTTTATTTCTGGATTTTTTCGGATTTTTTTTTTTTGGATTTCTCCGGATTTTTTTTTTCTGATTTTTCCGGATTTTTTTTCCGGATTTTTTTTCCAGATTTTTTTTACGGATTTTTTTTACGGATTATTTTTCAGTATTTTTCCGGATTTTTTTTACTGGACTTTTTTTCCAGATTTTTCCGGATTTTTTTTCCAGATTTTTCCGGATTTTTTTTTCCGGATTTTTTCAGATTTTTTTTTCGGATTTCTCCGGATTTTTTTTTTCTGATTTTTCCAGGTTTTTTTTCCGGATTTTTTTTCCAGATTTTTTTTCCGGATTTTTTTTACGGATTTTTCCGGATTTTTTTTTCCGGATTTTTTTTTCCGGATTTTTCCGGATTTTTATTTTCCAAAATTTTTTCGGATTTCTTTTTCCGGATTTTTCCGGATTTTTTTTTCCGGATTTTTTCGAATTTTTTTTTCCGGATTTTTTTTTTCTGATTTTTTTTTCTGAATTTTCCGGATTTTTTTTTCCGGATTTTTTCGGATTTTTTTTTCCGGATTTTTTCGGATTTTTTTTTTCTGATTTTTCCGGATTTTTTTTCCAGATTTTTTTTCCGGATTTTTTTTTCCGGATTTTTACCGGACTTTTTTTCTGGATTTTTCCGGATTTTTTTTTCCCGGATTTTTTTTTCCGGATTTTTCCGGATTTTTTTTTTCGGATTTTTTTTTCCGGATTTTTCCGGATTTTTTTGAATTTTTTTTCCGGATTTTTTTTACCGGACTTTTTTTCTGGATTTTTCCGGATTTTTTTTTCCCGGATTTTTTTTTCCGGATTTTTTTTCCGGATTTTTCCGGATTTTTTTTTTCCGGATTTTTTTTCCGGATTTTTTTTTCCAGATTTTTTTTTTCGGATTTTTTTTTCCGGATTTTTCCGGATTTTTTTTCCGGATTTTTTTTTTCGGATTTTTTTTCCGGATTTTTCCGGATTTTTTTTTTCCGGATTTTTTTTTCCGGATTTTTCCATATTTTTTTTTGGATTTTTCGAAAAAAAAAATTCCGGATGTTTCCGGATTTTTTTTTTCGGGATTTTTCCAAAAAAAATTTTCCGGATTTTTTTTTTCGGGATTTTTCCGTTTTTTTTTTTTCGAGATTTTTCCGGATTTTTTTTTCCGGATTTTTCGGATTTTTTTTCGGGCTTTTTTTTACTGGACTATTTTTCCGGATTTGTTTTTTTCGGATTTTTTTCCGGATTTTTTTCCGGATTTTTTTTCCGGATTATTTTTCAGTATTTTTCCGGATTTTTTTTACCGGACTTTTTTTCCGGATTTTTCCGGATTTTTTTTCCGGATTTTTCCGGATTTTTTTTTCCGGATTTTTCCGGATTTTTTTTTCCGGATTTTTTTTTCCGGATTTTTCCGGATTTTTATTTTCCGGATTTTTTTTTCGTATTTTTTTTTCCGGATTTTTTCGGATTTTTTTTTCCGGATTTTTTTTTTCGGATTTTTTTTTTCCGGATTTTTATTTTCCGGATTTTTTTTTCGGATTTTTTTTTCCGGATTTTTCCGGATTTTTTTTTCCGGATTTTTTCGGATTTTTTTTTCCTGATTTTTTTTTTCGGATTTTTTTTACCGGATTTTTTTTCCGGATTTTTTTTAATGGACTTTTTTTCCGGATTTTTCCGGATTTTTTTTTTTCGGATTTTTTTTCCTGATTTTTTTCCGGATTTTTTTTCCTGATTTTTCCGGATTTTTTTTTTCGGATTTTTCCGGATTTTTATTTTCCGGATTTTTTTTTCGGATTTTTTTTTCCGGATTTTTATTTCGGATTTTTTTTTCCGGATTTTTCCGGATTTTTCCGGATTTTTTTTTCCGGATTTTTCCGGATTTTTTCGGATTTTTTTTCCGGATTTTTCCGGATTTTTCGGATTTTTTTTCGGGCTTTTTTTTACTGGACTATTTTTCCGGATTTGTTTTTTTCGGATTTTTTTTCCGGATTTTTTTCCGGATTTTTTTTCCGGATTATTTTTCAGTATTTTTCCGGATTTTTTTTACCGGACTTTTTTTCCGGATTTTTCCGGATTTTTTTTCCGGATTTTTCCGGATTTTTTTTTCCGGATTTTTCCGGATTTTTTTTTCCGGATTTTTATTTCCGGATTTTTTCGGATTTTTTTTTTTGGATTTCTCCGGATTTTTTTTTTCTGATTTTTCTGGATTTTTTTCCGGATTTTTTTTCCGGATTATTTTTCAGTATTTTTCCGGATTTTTTTTACCGGACTTTTTTTCCGGATTTTTCCGGATTTTTTTTCCGGATTTTTCCGGATTTTTTTTTCCGGATTTTTCCGGATTTTTTTTTCCGGATTTTTATTTTCCGGATTTTTTCGGATTTTTTTTTCCGGATTTTTTCTTTCGGATTTTTTTTTTCGGATTTTTATTTCCGGATTTTTCCGGATTTTTTTTTCCGGATTTTTCCGGATTTTTTTTTCCGGATTTTTATTTTCCGGATTTTTTCGGATTTTTTTTTCCGGATTTTTTCTTTCGGATTTTTTTTTCCGGATTTTTATTTCCGGATTTTTTCGGATTTTTTTTTTTGGATTTCTCCGGATTTTTTTTTTCTGATTTTTCCGGATTTTTTTCCGGATTTTTTTTCCGGATTATTTTTCAGTATTTTTCCGGATTTTTTTTACCGGACTTTTTTTCCGGATTTTTCCGGATTTTTTTTCCGGATTTTTCCGGATTTTTTTTTCCGGATTTTTCCGGATTTTTTTTTCCGGATTTTTATTTTCCGGATTTTTTTTTCGTATTTTTTTTTCCGGATTTTTCCGGATTTTTTTTTCCGGATTTTTTCGGATTTTTTTTTCCGGATTTTTTTTTTTGGATTTTTTTTTTCCGGATTTTTCCGGATTTTTATTTTCCGGATTTTTTCGGATTTTTTTTTCCGGATTTTTTTTTCCGGATTTTTCCGGATTTTTATTTTCCGGATTTTTTTTCGGATTTTTTTTTTCGGATTTCTCCGGATTTTTTTTTCTGATTTTTCCGGATTTTTATTTCCGGATTTTTTCGGATTTTTTTTTTTGGATTTCTCCGGATTTTTTTTTTCTGATTTTTCCGGATTTTTTTTCCGGATTTTTTTTCCAGATTTTTTTTCCGGATTTTTTTTCCGGATTTTTCCGGATTTTTTTTTCCGGATTTTTTTTTCCGGATTTTTCTTTTCCGGATTTTTTTTCGGATTTTTTTTTTCGGATTTCTCCGGATTTTTTTTTCTGATTTTTCCGGATTTTTATTTCCGGATTTTTTCGGATTTTTTTTTTTGGATTTCTCCGGATTTTTTTTTTCTGATTTTTCTGGATTTTTTTCCGGATTTTTTTTCCGGATTATTTTTCAGTATTTTTCCGGATTTTTTTTACCGGACTTTTTTTCCGGATTTTTCCGGATTTTTTTTCCGGATTTTTCCGGATTTTTTTTTCCGGATTTTTCCGGATTTTTTTTTCCGGATTTTTATTTTCCGGATTTTTTCGGATTTTTTTTTCCGGATTTTTTCTTTCGGATTTTTTTTTTCGGATTTTTATTTCCGGATTTTTCCGGATTTTTTTTTCCGGATTTTTCCGGATTTTTTTTTCCGGATTTTTATTTTCCGGATTTTTTCGGATTTTTTTTTCCGGATTTTTTCTTTCGGATTTTTTTTTCCGGATTTTTATTTCCGGATTTTTTCGGATTTTTTTTTTTGGATTTCTCCGGATTTTTTTTTTCTGATTTTTCCGGATTTTTTTCCGGATTTTTTTTCCGGATTATTTTTCAGTATTTTTCCGGATTTTTTTTACCGGACTTTTTTTCCGGATTTTTCCGGATTTTTTTTCCGGATTTTTCCGGATTTTTTTTTCCGGATTTTTCCGGATTTTTTTTTCCGGATTTTTATTTTCCGGATTTTTTTTTCGTATTTTTTTTTCCGGATTTTTCCGGATTTTTTTTTCCGGATTTTTTCGGATTTTTTTTTCCGGATTTTTTTTTTTGGATTTTTTTTTTCCGGATTTTTCCGGATTTTTATTTTCCGGATTTTTTCGGATTTTTTTTTCCGGATTTTTTTTTCCGGATTTTTCCGGATTTTTATTTTCCGGATTTTTTTTCGGATTTTTTTTTTCGGATTTCTCCGGATTTTTTTTTCTGATTTTTCCGGATTTTTATTTCCGGATTTTTTCGGATTTTTTTTTTTGGATTTCTCCGGATTTTTTTTTTCTGATTTTTCCGGATTTTTTTTCCGGATTTTTTTTCCAGATTTTTTTTCCGGATTTTTTTTCCGGATTTTTCCGGATTTTTTTTTCCGGATTTTTTTTTCCGGATTTTTCTTTTCCGGATTTTTTTTCGGATTTTTTTTTTCGGATTTTTCCGGATTTTTTTTTCCGGATTTTTTCGGATTTTTTTTTCCGGATTTTTTTTTTTGGATTTTTTTTTTCCGGATTTTTCCGGATTTTTATTTTCCGGATTTTTTCGGATTTTTTTTTCCGGATTTTTTTTTCCGGATTTTTCCGGATTTTTATTTTCCGGATTTTTTTTCGGATTTTTTTTTTCGGATTTCTCCGGATTTTTTTTTCTGATTTTTCCGGATTTTTATTTCCGGATTTTTTCGGATTTTTTTTTTTGGATTTCTCCGGATTTTTTTTTTCTGATTTTTCCGGATTTTTTTCCGGATTTTTTTTCCGGATTATTTTTCAGTATTTTTCCGGATTTTTTTTCCGGATTTTTTTTCCAGATTTTTTTTCCGGATTTTTTTTCCGGATTTTTCCGGATTTTTTTTTCCGGATTTTTTTTTCCGGATTTTTCCGGATTTTTATTTTCCGGATTTTTTTTCGGATTTTTTTTTTCGGATTTTTCCGGATTTTTTTTTCCGGATTTTTTTTTCCGGATTTTTTCGGATTTTTTTTTCCGGATTTTTTCTTTCGGATTTTTTTTTTCGGATTTTTCCGGATTATTTTTTCCGGATTTTTTCGGATTTTTTTTTTCGGATTTCTCCGGATTTTTTTTTTTCTGATTTTTCCGGATTTTTATTTCTGGATTTTTTCGGATTTTTTTTTTTTGGATTTCTCCGGATTTTTTTTTTCTGATTTTTCCGGATTTTTTTTACGGATTTTTTTTACGGATTATTTTTCAGTATTTTTCAGGATTTTTTTTACTGGACTTTTTTTCCAGATTTTTCCGGATTTTTTTTCCAGATTTTTCCGGATTTTTTTTTCCGGATTTTTTCAGATTTTTTTTTCGGATTTCTCCGGATTTTTTTTTTCTGATTTTTCCAGGTTTTTTTTCCGGATTTTTTCAGATTTTTTTTTCGGATTTCTCCGGATTTTTTTTTTCTGATTTTTCCAGGTTTTTTTTCCGGATTTTTTTTCCAGATTTTTTTTCCGGATTTTTTTTACGGATTTTTCCGGATTTTTTTTTCCGGATTTTTTTTTCCGGATTTTTCCAGATTTTTTTTACGGATTTTTTTTACGGATTATTTTTCAGTATTTTTCCGGATTTTTTTTACTGGACTTTTTTTCCAGATTTTTCCGGATTTTTTTTCCAGATTTTTCCGGATTTTTTTTTCCGGATTTTTTCAGATTTTTTTTTCGGATTTCTCCGGATTTTTTTTTTCTGATTTTTCCAGGTTTTTTTTCCGGATTTTTTTTCCAGATTTTTTTTCCGGATTTTTTTTACGGATTTTTCCGGATTTTTTTTTCCGGATTTTTTTTTCCGGATTTTTCCGGATTTTTATTTTCCAAAATTTTTTCGGATTTCTTTTTCCGGATTTTTCCGGATTTTTTTTTCCGGATTTTTTCGGATTTTTTTTTCCGGATTTTTTTTTTCTGATTTTTTTTTCTGAATTTTCCGGATTTTTTTTTCCGGATTTTTTCGGATTTTTTTTTCCGGATTTTTTCGGATTTTTTTTTTCTGATTTTTCCGGATTTTTTTTCCAGATTTTTCCGGATTTTTATTTTCCGGATTTTTTTTCGGATTTTTTTTTTCGGATTTTTCCGGATTTTTTTTTCCGGATTTTTTCGGATTTTTTTTTCCGGATTTTTTCTTTCGGATTTTTCCGGATTATTTTTTCCGGATTTTTTCGGATTTTTTTTTTCGGATTTCTCCGGATTTTTTTTTTTCTGATTTTTCCGGATTTTTATTTCTGGATTTTTTCGGATTTTTTTTTTTTGGATTTCTCCGGATTTTTTTTTTCTGATTTTTCCGGATTTTTTTTCCGGATTTTTTTTCCAGATTTTTTTTACGGATTTTTTTTACGGATTATTTTTCAGTATTTTTCCGGATTTTTTTTACTGGACTTTTTTTCCAGATTTTTCCGGATTTTTTTTCCAGATTTTTCCGGATTTTTTTTTCCGGATTTTTTCAGATTTTTTTTTCGGATTTCTCCGGATTTTTTTTTTCTGATTTTTCCAGGTTTTTTTTCCGGATTTTTTTTCCAGATTTTTTTTCCGGATTTTTTTTACGGATTTTTCCGGATTTTTTTTTCCGGATTTTTTTTTCCGGATTTTTCCGGATTTTTATTTTCCAAAATTTTTTCGGATTTCTTTTTCCGGATTTTTCCGGATTTTTTTTTCCGGATTTTTTCGGATTTTTTTTTCCGGATTTTTTTTTTCTGATTTTTTTTTCTGAATTTTCCGGATTTTTTTTTCCGGATTTTTTCGGATTTTTTTTTCCGGATTTTTTCGGATTTTTTTTTTCTGATTTTTCCGGATTTTTTTTCCAGATTTTTTTTCCGGATTTTTTTTTCCGGATTTTTACCGGACTTTTTTTCCGGATTTTTCCGGATTTTTTTTTCCCGGATTTTTTTTTCCGGATTTTTCCGGATTTTTTTTTTCGGATTTTTTTTTCCGGATTTTTCCGGATTTTTTTGAATTTTTTTTCCGGATTTTTTTTACCGGACTTTTTTTCTGGATTTTTCCGGATTTTTTTTTCCCGGATTTTTTTTTCCGGATTTTTTTTCCGGATTTTTCCGGATTTTTTTTTTCCGGATTTTTTTTCCGGATTTTTTTTTCCAGATTTTTTTTTTCGGATTTTTTTTTCCGGATTTTTCCGGATTTTTTTTCCGGATTTTTTTTTTCGGATTTTTTTTCCGGATTTTTCCGGATTTTTTTTTTCCGGATTTTTTTTTCCGGATTTTTCCATATTTTTTTTTGGATTTTTCGAAAAAAAAAATTCCGGATGTTTCCGGATTTTTTTTTTCGGGATTTTTCCAAAAAAAATTTTCCGGATTTTTTTTTTCGGGATTTTTCCGTTTTTTTTTTTTCGAGATTTTTCCGGATTTTTTTTTCCGGATTTTTCGGATTTTTTTTCGGGCTTTTTTTTACTGGACTATTTTTCCGGATTTGTTTTTTTCGGATTTTTTTCCGGATTTTTTTCCGGATTTTTTTTCCGGATTATTTTTCAGTATTTTTCCGGATTTTTTTTACCGGACTTTTTTTCCGGATTTTTCCGGATTTTTTTTCCGGATTTTTCCGGATTTTTTTTTCCGGATTTTTCCGGATTTTTTTTTCCGGATTTTTTTTTCCGGATTTTTCCGGATTTTTATTTTCCGGATTTTTTTTTCGTATTTTTTTTTCCGGATTTTTTCGGATTTTTTTTTCCGGATTTTTTTTTTCGGATTTTTTTTTTCCGGATTTTTCCGGATTTTTATTTTCCGGATTTTTTTTTCGGATTTTTTTTTCCGGATTTTTCCGGATTTTTTTTTCCGGATTTTTTCGGATTTTTTTTTCCTGATTTTTTTTTTCGGATTTTTTTTACCGGATTTTTTTTCCGGATTTTTTTTAATGGACTTTTTTTCCGGATTTTTCCGGATTTTTTTTTTTCGGATTTTTTTTCCTGATTTTTTTCCGGATTTTTTTTCCTGATTTTTCCGGATTTTTTTTTTCGGATTTTTCCGGATTTTTATTTTCCGGATTTTTTTTTCGGATTTTTTTTTCCGGATTTTTATTTCGGATTTTTTTTTCCGGATTTTTCCGGATTTTTCCGGATTTTTTTTTCCGGATTTTTCCGGATTTTTTCGGATTTTTTTTCCGGATTTTTTCGGATTTTTTTTTTCGGATTTCTCCGGATTTTTTTTCCGGATTATTTTTCAGTATTTTTCCGGATTTTTTTTACCGGACTTTTTTTCCGGATTTTTCCGGATTTTTTTTCCGGATTTTTCCGGATTTTTTTTTCCGGATTTTTCCGGATTTTTTTTTCCGGATTTCTCCGGATTTTTTTTTCCGGATTTTTCCGGATTTTTTTTCCCGGATTTTTTCGGATTTTTTTTTCCGGATTTTTTTTTCCGGATTTTTTTTTCCGGATTATTCCATATTTTTTTTTGGATTTTTCGAAAAAAAAATTCCGGATGTTTCCGGATTTTTTTTTTCGGGATTTTTCCAAAAAAAATTTTCCGGATTTTTTTTTTCGGGATTTTTCCGGTTTTTTTTTTTCGGGATTTTTCCGGATTTTTTTTTCCGGATTTTTCGGATTTTTTTTCGGGCTTTTTTTTACTGGACTATTTTTCCGGATTTGTTTTTTTCGGATTTTTTTTCCGGATTTTTTTCCGGATTTTTTTTCCGGATTATTTTTCAGTATTTTTCCGGATTTTTTTTACCGGACTTTTTTTCCGGATTTTTCCGGATTTTTTTTCCGGATTTTTCCGGATTTTTTTTTCCGGATTTTTCCGGATTTTTTTTTCCGGATTTTTATTTTCCGGATTTTTTTTTCGTATTTTTTTTTCCGGATTTTTCCGGATTTTTTTTTCCGGATTTTTTCGGATTTTTTTTTCCGGATTTTTTTTTTTGGATTTTTTTTTTCCGGATTTTTCCGGATTTTTATTTTCCGGATTTTTTCGGATTTTTTTTTCCGGATTTTTTTTTCCGGATTTTTCCGGATTTTTATTTTCCGGATTTTTTTTCGGATTTTTTTTTTCGGATTTCTCCGGATTTTTTTTTCTGATTTTTCCGGATTTTTATTTCCGGATTTTTTCGGATTTTTTTTTTTGGATTTCTCCGGATTTTTTTTTTCTGATTTTTCTGGATTTTTTTCCGGATTTTTTTTCCGGATTATTTTTCAGTATTTTTCCGGATTTTTTTTACCGGACTTTTTTTCCGGATTTTTCCGGATTTTTTTTCCGGATTTTTCCGGATTTTTTTTTCCGGATTTTTCCGGATTTTTTTTTCCGGATTTTTATTTTCCGGATTTTTTCGGATTTTTTTTTCCGGATTTTTTCTTTCGGATTTTTTTTTTCGGATTTTTATTTCCGGATTTTTCCGGATTTTTTTTTCCGGATTTTTCCGGATTTTTTTTTCCGGATTTTTATTTTCCGGATTTTTTCGGATTTTTTTTTCCGGATTTTTTCTTTCGGATTTTTTTTTCCGGATTTTTATTTCCGGATTTTTTCGGATTTTTTTTTTTGGATTTCTCCGGATTTTTTTTTTCTGATTTTTCCGGATTTTTTTCCGGATTTTTTTTCCGGATTATTTTTCAGTATTTTTCCGGATTTTTTTTACCGGACTTTTTTTCCGGATTTTTCCGGATTTTTTTTCCGGATTTTTCCGGATTTTTTTTTCCGGATTTTTCCGGATTTTTTTTTCCGGATTTTTATTTTCCGGATTTTTTTTTCGTATTTTTTTTTCCGGATTTTTCCGGATTTTTTTTTCCGGATTTTTTCGGATTTTTTTTTCCGGATTTTTTTTTTTGGATTTTTTTTTTCCGGATTTTTCCGGATTTTTATTTTCCGGATTTTTTCGGATTTTTTTTTCCGGATTTTTTTTTCCGGATTTTTCCGGATTTTTATTTTCCGGATTTTTTTTCGGATTTTTTTTTTCGGATTTCTCCGGATTTTTTTTTCTGATTTTTCCGGATTTTTATTTCCGGATTTTTTCGGATTTTTTTTTTTGGATTTCTCCGGATTTTTTTTTTCTGATTTTTCCGGATTTTTTTTCCGGATTTTTTTTCCAGATTTTTTTTCCGGATTTTTTTTCCGGATTTTTCCGGATTTTTTTTTCCGGATTTTTTTTTCCGGATTTTTCTTTTCCGGATTTTTTTTCGGATTTTTTTTTTCGGATTTTTCCGGATTTTTTTTTCCGGATTTTTTCGGATTTTTTTTTCCGGATTTTTTTTTTTGGATTTTTTTTTTCCGGATTTTTCCGGATTTTTATTTTCCGGATTTTTTCGGATTTTTTTTTCCGGATTTTTTTTTCCGGATTTTTTTTTCCGGATTTTTCCGGATTTTTATTTTCCGGATTTTTTTTCGGATTTTTTTTTTCGGATTTCTCCGGATTTTTTTTTCTGATTTTTCCGGATTTTTATTTCCGGATTTTTTCGGATTTTTTTTTTTGGATTTCTCCGGATTTTTTTTTTCTGATTTTTCCGGATTTTTTTCCGGATTTTTTTTCCGGATTATTTTTCAGTATTTTTCCGGATTTTTTTTCCGGATTTTTTTTCCAGATTTTTTTTCCGGATTTTTTTTCCGGATTTTTCCGGATTTTTTTTTCCGGATTTTTTTTTCCGGATTTTTCCGGATTTTTATTTTCCGGATTTTTTTTCGGATTTTTTTTTTCGGATTTTTCCGGATTTTTTTTTCCGGATTTTTTTTTCCGGATTTTTTCGGATTTTTTTTTCCGGATTTTTTCTTTCGGATTTTTTTTTTCGGATTTTTCCGGATTATTTTTTCCGGATTTTTTCGGATTTTTTTTTTCGGATTTCTCCGGATTTTTTTTTTTCTGATTTTTCCGGATTTTTATTTCTGGATTTTTTCGGATTTTTTTTTTTTGGATTTCTCCGGATTTTTTTTTTCTGATTTTTCCGGATTTTTTTTACGGATTTTTTTTACGGATTATTTTTCAGTATTTTTCAGGATTTTTTTTACTGGACTTTTTTTCCAGATTTTTCCGGATTTTTTTTCCAGATTTTTCCGGATTTTTTTTTCCGGATTTTTTCAGATTTTTTTTTCGGATTTCTCCGGATTTTTTTTTTCTGATTTTTCCAGGTTTTTTTTCCGGATTTTTTCAGATTTTTTTTTCGGATTTCTCCGGATTTTTTTTTTCTGATTTTTCCAGGTTTTTTTTCCGGATTTTTTTTCCAGATTTTTTTTCCGGATTTTTTTTACGGATTTTTCCGGATTTTTTTTTCCGGATTTTTTTTTCCGGATTTTTCCAGATTTTTTTTACGGATTTTTTTTACGGATTATTTTTCAGTATTTTTCCGGATTTTTTTTACTGGACTTTTTTTCCAGATTTTTCCGGATTTTTTTTCCAGATTTTTCCGGATTTTTTTTTCCGGATTTTTTCAGATTTTTTTTTCGGATTTCTCCGGATTTTTTTTTTCTGATTTTTCCAGGTTTTTTTTCCGGATTTTTTTTCCAGATTTTTTTTTCAGGATTTTTTTTACGGATTTTTCCGGATTTTTTTTTCCGGATTTTTTTTTCCGGATTTTTATTTTCCAAAATTTTTTCGGATTTCTTTTTCCGGATTTTTCCGGATTTTTTTTTCCGGATTTTTTCGGATTTTTTTTTCCGGATTTTTTTTTTCTGATTTTTTTTTCTGAATTTTCCGGATTTTTTTTTCCGGATTTTTTCGGATTTTTTTTTTCTGATTTTTCCGGATTTTTTTTCCAGATTTTTTTTCCGGATTTTTTTTTCCGGATTTTTACCGGACTTTTTTTCCGGATTTTTCCGGATTTTTTTTTCCCGGATTTTTTTTTCCGGATTTTTCCGGATTTTTTTTTTCGGATTTTTTTTTCCGGATTTTTCCGGATTTTTTTGAATTTTTTTTCCGGATTTTTTTTACCGGACTTTTTTTCTGGATTTTTCCGGATTTTTTTTTCCCGGATTTTTTTTTCCGGATTTTTTTTCCGGATTTTTCCGGATTTTTTTTTTCCGGATTTTTTTTCCGGATTTTTTTTTCCAGATTTTTTTTTTCGGATTTTTTTTTCCGGATTTTTCCGGATTTTTTTTCCGGATTTTTTTTTTCGGATTTTTTTTCCGGATTTTTCCGTATTTTTTTTCCGGATTTTTCGAAAAAAAAAATCCGAATTTTTTTTTTGGGATTTTTCCGGATTTATTTTTTCCGGATTTTTCGGATTTTTTTCCGGATTTTTCAAAAAAAAATTTCAGGATTTTTTTTTCCGGATTTTTTTTTTCCGGATTTTTTTTTCCGGATTTTTCCATATTTTTTTTTGGATTTTTCGAAAAAAAAATTCCGGATGTTTCCGGATTTTTTTTTTCGGGATTTTTCCAAAAAAAATTTTCCGGATTTTTTTTTTCGGGATTTTTCCGGTTTTTTTTTTTCGGGATTTTTCCGGATTTTTTTTTCCGGATTTTTCGGATTTTTTTTCGGGCTTTTTTTTACTGGACTATTTTTCCGGATTTGTTTTTTTCAGATTTTTTTCCAGATTTTTTTCCGGATTTTTTTTCCGGATTATTTTTCAGTATTTTTCCGGATTTTTTTTACCGGACTTTTTTTCCGGATTTTTCCGGATTTTTTTTCCGGATTTTTTTTTTCCGGATTTTTCCGGATTTTTATTTTCCGGATTTTTTTTTCGGATTTTTTTTTCCGGATTTTTCCGGATTTTTTTTTCCGGATTTTTTCGGATTTTTTTTTCCGGATTTTTTTTTTCGGATTTTTTTTTTCCGGATTTTTCCGGATTTTTATTTTCCGGATTTTTTTTTCGGATTTTTTTTTCCGGATTTTTCCGGATTTTTTTTCCCGGATTTTTTCGGATTTTTTTTTCCGGATTTTTTTTTTCGGATTTTTTTTTTCCGGATTTTTCCGGATTTTTATTTTCCGGATTTTTTTTTCGGATTTTTTTTTTCCGGATTTTTCCGGATTTTTTTTTCCGGATTTTTTCGGATTTTTTTTTCCTGATTTTTTTTTTCGGATTTTTTTTCCGGATTTTTTTTTCCGGATTTTTTCGGATTTTTTTTTCCCGGATTTTTTTTTCCGGATTTTTTTTCCGGATTTTTCCGGATTTTTTTTTTCCGGATTTTTTTTCCGGATTTTTTTTTCCAGATTTTTTTTTTCGGATTTTTTTTTCCGGATTTTTCCGGAATTTTTTTCCGGATTTTTTTTTTCGGATTTTTTTTCCGGATTTTTCCGTATTTTTTTTCCGGATTTTTCGAAAAAAAAAATCCGAATTTTTTTTTTGGGATTTTTCCGGATTTATTTTTTCCGGATTTTTCGGATTTTTTTCCGGATTTTTCAAAAAAAAATTTCAGGATTTTTTTTTCCGGATTTTTTTTTTCCGGATTTTTTTTTCCGGATTTTTCCATATTTTTTTTTGGATTTTTCGAAAAAAAAATTCCGGATGTTTCCGGATTTTTTTTTTCGGGATTTTTCCAAAAAAAAATTTCCGGATTTTTTTTTTCGGGATTTTTCCGTTTTTTTTTTTTCCGGATTTTTCGGATTTTTTTTCGGGCTTTTTTTTACTGGACTATTTTTCCGGATTTGTTTTTTTCGGATTTTTTTTCCGGATTTTTTTCCGGATTTTTTTTCCGGATTATTTTTCAGTATTTTTCCGGATTTTTTTTACCGGACTTTTTTTCCGGATTTTTCCGGATTTTTTTTCCGGATTTTTCCGGATTTTTTTTTCCGGATTTTTCCGGATTTTTTTTTCCGGATTTTTTTTTCCGGATTTTTCCGGATTTTTATTTTCCGGATTTTTTTTTCGTATTTTTTTTTCCGGATTTTTTCGGATTTTTTTTCCCGGATTTTTTCGGATTTTTTTTCCGGATTTTTCCGGATTTTTATTTTCCGGATTTTTTCGGATTTTTTTTTCCGGATTTTTTTTTTCGGATTTTTTTTACCGGATTTTTTTTCCGGATTTTTTTTAATGGACTTTTTTTACGGATTTTTCCGGATTTTTTTTTTTCGGATTTTTTTTCCGGATTTTTTTCCGGATTTTTTTTCCTGATTTTTCCGGATTTTTTTTTCCGGATTTTTCCGGATTTTTATTTTCCGGATTTTTTTTTCGGATTTTTTTTTCCGGATTTTTATTTCGGATTTTTTTTTCCGGATTTTTCCGGATTTTTTTTTCCGGATTTTTTCGGATTTTTTTTTCCTGATTTTTTTTTTCGGATTTTTTTTCCGGATTTTTTTTTCCGGATTTTTTCGGATTTTTTTTTCCCGGATTTTTTTTTCCGGATTTTTTTTCCGGATTTTTCCGGATTTTTTTTTTCCGGATTTTTTTTCCGGATTTTTTTTTCCAGATTTTTTTTTTCGGATTTTTTTTTCCGGATTTTTCCGGAATTTTTTTCCGGATTTTTTTTTTCGGATTTTTTTTCCGGATTTTTCCGTATTTTTTTTCCGGATTTTTCGAAAAAAAAAATCCGAATTTTTTTTTTGGGATTTTTCCGGATTTATTTTTTCCGGATTTTTCGGATTTTTTTCCGGATTTTTCAAAAAAAAATTTCAGGATTTTTTTTTCCGGATTTTTTTTTTCCGGATTTTTTTTTCCGGATTTTTCCATATTTTTTTTTGGATTTTTCGAAAAAAAAATTCCGGATGTTTCCGGATTTTTTTTTTCGGGATTTTTCCAAAAAAAAATTTCCGGATTTTTTTTTTCGGGATTTTTCCGGTTTTTTTTTTTCGGGATTTTTCCGGATTTTTTTTTCCGGATTTTTCGGATTTTTTTTCGGGCTTTTTTTTACTGGACTATTTTTCCGGATTTGTTTTTTTCGGATTTTTTTTCCGGATTTTTTTCCGGATTTTTTTTCCGGATTATTTTTCAGTATTTTTCCGGATTTTTTTTACCGGACTTTTTTTCCGGATTTTTCCGGATTTTTTTTCCGGATTTTTCCGGATTTTTTTTTCCGGATTTTTCCGGATTTTTTTTTCCGGATTTTTTTTTCCGGATTTTTCCGGATTTTTATTTTCCGGATTTTTTTTTCGTATTTTTTTTTCCGGATTTTTTCGGATTTTTTTTCCCGGATTTTTTCGGATTTTTTTTCCGGATTTTTCCGGATTTTTATTTTCCGGATTTTTTCGGATTTTTTTTTCCGGATTTTTTTTTTCGGATTTTTTTTACCGGATTTTTTTTCCGGATTTTTTTTAATGGACTTTTTTTACGGATTTTTCCGGATTTTTTTTTTTCGGATTTTTTTTCCGGATTTTTTTCCGGATTTTTTTTCCTGATTTTTCCGGATTTTTTTTTCCGGATTTTTCCGGATTTTTATTTTCCGGATTTTTTTTTCGGATTTTTTTTTCCGGATTTTTATTTCGGATTTTTTTTTCCGGATTTTTCCGGATTTTTTTTTCCGGATTTTTCCGGATTTTTTCGGATTTTTTTTTCCGGATTTTTTCGGATTTTTTTTTTCGGATTTCTCCGGATTTTTTTTCTGGATTATTTTTCAGTATTTTTCCGGATTTTTTTTACCGGACTTTTTTTCCCGATTTTTCCGGATTTTTTTTCCGGATTTTTCCGGATTTTTTTTTCCGGATTTTTCCGGATTTTTTTTTCCGGATTTCTCCGGATTTTTTTTTCCGGATTTTTCCGGATTTTTTTTTCCGGATTTTTTCGGATTTTTTTTTCCGGATTTTTTTTTTCGGATTTTTTTTTCCGGATTTTTCCGGATTTTTTTTTCCGGATTTTTTCGGATTTTTTTTTCCTGATTTTTTTTTTCGGATTTTTTTTACCGGATTTTTTTTCCGGATTTTTTTTAATGGACTTTTTTTCCGGATTTTTCCGGATTTTTTTTTTTCGGATTTTTTTTCCTGATTTTTTACCGGATTTTTTTTCCGGATTTTTTTTTCCGGATTTTTTCGGATTTTTTTTTCCCGGATTTTTTTTTCCGGATTTTTTTTCCGGATTTTTTCGGATTTTTTTTCCGGATTTTTTCGGATTTTTTTTTTCGGATTTCTCCGGATTTTTTTTCCGGATTATTTTTCAGTATTTTTCCGGATTTTTTTTACCGGACTTTTTTTCCGGATTTTTCCGGATTTTTTTTCCGGATTTTTCCGGATTTTTTTTTCCGGATTTTTCCGGATTTTTTTTTCCGGATTTCTCCGGATTTTTTTTTCCGGATTTTTCCGGATTTTTTTTTCCGGATTTTTTCGGATTTTTTTTTCCGGATTTTTTTTTTCGGATTTTTTTTTTCCGGATTTTTCCGGATTTTTATTTTCCGGATTTTTTTTTCGGATTTTTTTTTCCGGATTTTTTCGGATTTTTTTTTCCTGATTTTTTTTTTCGGATTTCTTTTACCGGATTTTTTTTCCGGATTTTTTTTTCCGGATTTTTTCGGATTTTTTTTTCCCGGATTTTTTTTTCCGGATTTTTTTTCCGGATTTTTCCGGATTTTTTTTTTCCGGATTTTTTTTCCGGATTTTTTTTTCCAGATTTTTTTTTTCGGATTTTTTTTTCCGGATTTTTCCGGAATTTTTTTCCGGATTTTTTTTTTCGGATTTTTTTTCCGGATTTTTCCGTATTTTTTTTCCGGATTTTTCGAAAAAAAAAATCCGAATTTTTTTTTTGGGATTTTTCCGGATTTATTTTTTCCGGATTTTTCGGATTTTTTTCCGGATTTTTCAAAAAAAAATTTCAGGATTTTTTTTTCCGGATTTTTTTTTTCCGGATTTTTTTTTCCGGATTTTTCCATATTTTTTTTTGGATTTTTCGAAAAAAAAATTCCGGATGCTTCCGGATTTTTTTTTTCGGGATTTTTCCAAAAAAAATTTTCCGGATTTTTTTTTTCGGGATTTTTCCGGTTTTTTTTTTTCGGGATTTTTCCGGATTTTTTTTTCCGGATTTTTCGGATTTTTTTTCGGGCTTTTTTTTACTGGACTATTTTTCCGGATTTGTTTTTTTCGGATTTTTTTTCCGGATTTTTTTCCGGATTTTTTTTCCGGATTATTTTTCAGTATTTTTCCGGATTTTTTTTACCGGACTTTTTTTCCGGATTTTTCCGGATTTTTTTTCCGGATTTTTCCGGATTTTTTTTTCCGGATTTTTCCGGATTTTTTTTTCCGGATTTTTATTTTCCGGATTTTTTTTTCGTATTTTTTTTTCCGGATTTTTCCGGATTTTTTTTTCCGGATTTTTTCGGATTTTTTTTTCCGGATTTTTTTTTTCGGATTTTTTTTTTCCGGATTTTTCCGGATTTTTATTTTCCGGATTTTTTCGGATTTTTTTTTCCGGATTTTTTTTTTCGGATTTTTTTTACCGGATTTTTTTTCCGGATTTTTTTTAATGGACTTTTTTTCCGGATTTTTCCGGATTTTTTTTTTTCGGATTTTTTTTCCTGATTTTTTTCCGGATTTTTTTTCCTGATTTTTCCGGATTTTTTTTTCCGGATTTTTCCGGATTTTTATTTTCCGGATTTTTTTTTCGGATTTTTTTTTCCGGATTTTTATTTCGGATTTTTTTTCCCGGATTTTTCCGGATTTTTCCGGATTTTTTTTTCCGGATTTTTCCGGATTTTTTCGGATTTTTTTTTCCGGATTTTTTCGGATTTTTTTTTTCGGATTTCTCCGGATTTTTTTTCCGGATTATTTTTCAGTATTTTTCCGGATTTTTTTTACCGGACTTTTTTTCCCGATTTTTCCGGATTTTTTTTCCGGATTTTTCCGGATTTTTTTTTCCGGATTTTTCCGGATTTTTTTTTCCGGATTTCTCCGGATTTTTTTTTCCGGATTTTTCCGGATTTTTTTTTCCGGATTTTTTCGGATTTTTTTTTCCGGATTTTTTTTTTCGGATTTTTTTTTTCCGGATTTTTCCGGATTTTTATTTTCCGGATTTTTTTTTCGGATTTTTTTTTCCGGATTTTTCCGGATTTTTTTTTCCGGATTTTTTCGGATTTTTTTTTCCTGATTTTTTTTTTCGGATTTTTTTTACCGGATTTTTTTTCCGGATTTTTTTTAATGGACTTTTTTTCCGGATTTTTCCGGATTTTTTTTTTTCGGATTTTTTTTCCTGATTTTTTTCCGGATTTTTTTTCCGGATTTTTTTTCCGGATTTTTCCGGATTTTTATTTTCCGGATTTTTTTTTCGGATTTTTTTTTCCGGATTTTTATTTCGGATTTTTTTTTCCGGATTTTTCCGGATTTTTCCGGATTTTTTTTTCCGGATTTTTTCGGATTTTTTTTTCCGGATTTTTTTTTCCGGATTTTTTCGGATTTTTTTTTTCGGATTTCTCCGGATTTTTTTTTCTGATTTTTCCGGATTTTTATTTCCGGATTTTTTCAGATTTTTTTTTTTTGGATTTCTCCGGATTTTTTTTTTCTGATTTTTCCGGATTTTTTTTCCGGATTTTTTTTCCAGATTTTTTTTCCGGATTTTTTTTACGGATTTTTCCGGATTTTTTTTTCGGATTTTTCCGGATTTTTTTTTCCGGATTTTTTCGGATTTTTTTTTCCGGGTTTTTTCTTTCGGATTTTTTTTTTCGGATTTTTCCGGATTTTTTTTTTCGGATTTCTCCGGATTTTTTTTTTTCTGATTTTTCCGGATTTTTATTTCCGGATTTTTTCGGATTTTTTTTTTTGGATTTCTCCGGATTTTTTTTTTCTGATTTTTCCGGATTTTTTTTCCGGATTTTTTTTCCAGATTTTTTTTCCGGATTTTTTTTCCGGATTTTTCCGGATTTTTTTTTCCGGATTTTTTTTTCCGGATTTTTCCGGATTTTTATTTTCCGGATTTTTTTTCGGATTTTTTTTTTCGGATTTTTCCGGATTTTTTTTTCCGGATTTTTTCGGATTTTTTTTTCCGGATTTTTTCTTTCGGATTTTTTTTTTCGGATTTTTCCGGATTATTTTTTCCGGATTTTTTCGGATTTTTTTTTTCGGATTTCTCCGGATTTTTTTTTTTCTGATTTTTCCGGATTTTTATTTCTGGATTTTTTCGGATTTTTTTTTTCTGGATTTCTCCGGATTTTTTTTTTCTGATTTTTCCGGATTTTTTTTCCGGATTTTTTTTCCAGATTTTTTTTACGGATTTTTTTTACGGATTATTTTTCAGTATTTTTCCGGATTTTTTTTACTGGACTTTTTTTCCAGATTTTTCCGGATTTTTTTCCAGATTTTTCCGGATTTTTTTTTCCGGATTTTTTCAGATTTTTTTTTCGGATTTCTCCGGATTTTTTTTTTCTGATTTTTCCAGGTTTTTTTTCCGGATTTTTTTTCCAGATTTTTTTTCCGGATTTTTTTTACGGATTTTTCCGGATTTTTTTTTCCGGATTTTTATTTTCCAAAATTTTTTCGGATTTCTTTTTCCGGATTTTTCCGGATTTTTTTTTCCGGATTTTTTCGGATTTTTTTTTCCGGATTTTTTTTTTCTGATTTTTTTTTCTGAATTTTCCGGATTTTTTTTTCCGGATTTTTTCGGATTTTTTTTTCCGGATTTTTTCGGATTTTTTTTTTCTGATTTTTCCGGATTTTTTTTCCAGATTTTTTTTCCGGATTTTTTTTTCCGGATTTTTACCGGACTTTTTTTCCGGATTTTTCCGGATTTTTTTTTCCCGGATTTTTTTTTCCGGATTTTTCCGGATTTTTTTTTTCGGATTTTTTTTTCCGGATTTTTCCGGATTTTTTTGAATTTTTTTTCCGGATTTTTTTTTTTCGGGATTTTTCCAAAAAAAATTTTCCGGATTTTTTTTTTCGGGATTTTTCCGGTTTTTTTTTTTCGGGATTTTTCCGGATTTTTTTTTCCGGATTTTTCGGATTTTTTTTCGGGCTTTTTTTTACTGGACTATTTTTCCGGATTTGTTTTTTTCGGATTTTTTTTCCGGATTTTTTTCCGGATTTTTTTTCCGGATTATTTTTCAGTATTTTTCCGGATTTTTTTTACCGGACTTTTTTTCCGGATTTTTCCGGATTTTTTTTCCGGATTTTTCCGGATTTTTTTTTCCGGATTTTTCCGGATTTTTTTTTCCGGATTTTTTTTTCCGGATTTTTCCGGATTTTTATTTTCCGGATTTTTTTTTCGTATTTTTTTTTCCGGATTTTTCCGGATTTTTTTTTCCGGATTTTTTCGGATTTTTTTTTCCGGATTTTTTTTTTCGGATTTTTTTTTTCCGGATTTTTCCGGATTTTTATTTTCCGGATTTTTTCGGATTTTTTTTTCCGGATTTTTTTTTTCGGATTTTTTTTACCGGATTTTTTTTCCGGATTTTTTTTAATGGACTTTTTTTCCGGATTTTTCCGGATTTTTTTTTTTCGGATTTTTTTTCCTGATTTTTTTCCGGATTTTTTTTCCTGATTTTTCCGGATTTTTTTTTCCGGATTTTTCCGGATTTTTATTTTCCGTATTTTTTTTTCGGATTTTTTTTTCCGGATTTTTATTTCGGATTTTTTTTTCCGGATTTTTCCGGATTTTTCCGGATTTTTTTTTCCGGATTTTTCCGGATTTTTTCGGATTTTTTTTTCCGGATTTTTTCGGATTTTTTTTTTCGGATTTCTCCGGATTTTTTTTCCGGATTATTTTTCAGTATTTTTCCGGATTTTTTTTACCGGACTTTTTTTCCCGATTTTTCCGGATTTTTTTTCCGGATTTTTCCGGATTTTTTTTTCCGGATTTTTCCGGATTTTTTTTTCCGGATTTCTCCGGATTTTTTTTTCCGGATTTTTCCGGATTTTTTTTTCCGGATTTTTTCGGATTTTTTTTTCCGGATTTTTTTTTTCGGATTTTTTTTTTCCGGATTTTTATTTTCCGGATTTTTTTTCGGATTTTTTTTTCCGGATTTTTCCGGATTTTTTTTTCCGGATTTTTTCGGATTTTTTTTTCCTGATTTTTTTTTCGGATTTTTTTTACCGGATTTTTTTTCCGGATTTTTTTTAATGGACTTTTTTTCCGGATTTTTTTTTTTCGGATTTTTTTTCCTGATTTTTTTCCGGATTTTTTTTCCGGATTTTTTTTTCCGTATTTTTCCGGATTTTTATTTTCCGGATTTTTTTTTCGGATTTTTTTTTCCGGATTTTTCCGGAATTTTTTTCCGGATTTTTTTTTTCGGATTTTTTTTCCGGATTTTTCCGTATTTTTTTTCCGGATTTTTCGAAAAAAAAAATCCGAATTTTTTTTTTGGGATTTTTCCGGATTTATTTTTTCCGGATTTTTCGGATTTTTTTCCGGATTTTTCAAAAAAAAATTTCAGGATTTTTTTTTCCGGATTTTTTTTTTCCGGATTTTTTTTTCCGGATTTTTCCATATTTTTTTTTGGATTTTTCGAAAAAAAAATTCCGGATGTTTCCGGATTTTTTTTTTCGGGATTTTTCCAAAAAAAATTTTCCGGATTTTTTTTTTCTGGATTTTTCCGGTTTTTTTTTTTCGGGATTTTTCCGGATTTTTTTTTCCGGATTTTTCGGATTTTTTTTCGGGCTTTTTTTTACTGGACTATTTTTCCGGATTTGTTTTTTTCGGATTTTTTTCCGGATTTTTTTCCGGATTTTTTTTCCGGATTATTTTTCAGTATTTTTCCGGATTTTTTTTACCGGACTTTTTTTCCGGATTTTTCCGGATTTTTTTTCCGGATTTTTCCGGATTTTTTTTTCCGGATTTTTCCGGATTTTTTTTTCCGGATTTTTTTTTCCGGATTTTTCCGGATTTTTATTTTCCGGATTTTTTTTTCGTATTTTTTTTTCCGGATTTTTCCGGATTTTTTTTTCCGGATTTTTTCGGATTTTTTTTTCCTGATTTTTTTTTTCGGATTTTTTTTACCGGATTTTTCCGGATTTTTATTTTCCGGATTTTTTTTTCGGATTTTTTTTTCCGGATTTTTTTTTTCGGATTTTTTTTTTCCGGATTTTTCCGGATTTTTTTTTTCCGGATTTTTCCGGATTTTTTTTTTCGGATTTTTTTTACCGGATTTTTTTTCCGGATTTTTTTTAATGGACTTTTTTTCCGGATTTTTCCGGCTTTTTTTTTTTCGGATTTTTTTTCCTGATTTTTTTCCGGATTTTTTTTCCTGATTTTTCCGGATTTTTTTTTCCGGATTTTTCCGGATTTTTATTTTCCGGATTTTTTTTCGGATTTTTTTTTCCGGATTTTTATTTCGGATTTTTTTTTCCGGATTTTTCCGGATTTTTCCGGATTTTTTTTTCCGGATTTTTCCGGATTTTTTCGGATTTTTTTTTCCGGATTTTTTCGGATTTTTTTTTTCGGATTTCTCCGGATTTTTTTTTTTCTGATTTTTCCGGATTTTTTTTCCGGATTTTTTTTCCAGATTTTTTTTCCGGATTTTTTGTTCCGGATTTTTATTTTCCGGATTTTTTTTCCGGATTTTTCCGGATTTTTTTTTCCCGGATTTTTTTTTCCGGATTTTTCCGGATTTTTTTTTCGGATTTTTTTTCTCCATTAAAAGACTCTGATTTTACGGATTTTTCCGGATTTTTTTTTCTGGATTTTTTCGGATTTTTTTTTCCAGATTTTTTTTTTCGGATTTTTTTTTCCGGATTTTTCCGGATTTTTTTTCCGGATTTTTTTTTTCGGATTTTTTTTCCGGATTTTTTCGGATTTTTTTTCCAGATTTTTTTACGGATTTTTTTTTCTGGATTTTTTCGGATTTTTTTTTCCGGATTTTTTTTTTCGGATTTTTTTTTCGGATTTTTCCGGATTTTTTTTTCCAGATTTTTTCGGATTTTTTTTTTCGGATTTCTCCGGATTTTTTTTTCTGATTTTTCCGGATTTTTTTTCCGGATTTTTTTTCCAGATTTTTTTTCCGGATTTTTTTTCCGGATTATTTTTCAGTATTTTTCCGGATTTTTTTTACTGGGCTTTTTTTCCAGATTTTTCCGGATTTTTTTTTCCAGATTTTTCCGGATTTTTTTTTCCGGATTTTTTCGGATTTTTTTTTTCGAATTTCTCCGGATTTTTTTTTTCGGATTTTTCTGGATTTTTTTTCCGGATTTTTTTTCCAGATTTTTTTTTTTCGGATTTTTTTTTCCGGATTTTTCCGGATTTTTTTTTCCGGATTTTTTCGGATTTTTTTTTTCTGATTTTTCCGGATTTTTTTTCCAGATTTTTTTTCCGGATTTTTCCGGATTTTTTTTTCCGGATTTTTTCGGATTTTTTTTCCGGATTTTTTTTACCGGACTTTTTTTCCGGATTTTTCCGGATTTTTTTTTCCCGGATTTTTTTTTCCGGATTTTTTTTTCCGGATTTTTTCATTTTTTTTAACGGATTTTTTTTCCGGATTTTTTTTACCGGACTTTTTTTCCGGATTTTTCCGGATTTTTTTTTCCCGGATTTTTTTTTCCGGATTTTTTTTTCCGGATTTTTCCGGATTTTTTTTTCCGGATTTTTTTTTTCTGATTTTTTTTTCCGGATTTTTCCGGATTTTTTTTCCGGATTTTTAAAAAAAAAAAATTCAGGATTTTTCGGATTTTTTTTCCGGATTTTTTTTCCAGATTTTTTTTCCGGATTTTTCCGGATTTTTTTTCCAGATTTTTTTTTCCCGGATTTTTTTTTCCGGATTTTTTTTCCCGGATTTTTCCGGATTTTTTTTTCCGGATTTTTTCGAATTTTTTTTCCGGATTTTTTTTACCGGACTTTTTTTCCGGATTTTTCCATATTTTTTTTCCGGATTTTTCGAAAAAAAAATTCCGGATTTTTCCGGATTTTTTTTCCGGGATTTTTCCAAAAAAAAATTTCCGGATTTTTTTTCCTGATTTTTTTTTCAGGATTTTTTTTTCCGGATTTTTTTTTTCCGGATTTTTTTTTCCGGATTTTTCCATTTTTTTTTCCGGATTTTTCGAAAAAAAAATTCCGGATTTTTCCGGATTTTTTTTCCGGGATTTTTCCAAAAAAAAATTTCCGGATTTTTTTTCCTGATTTTTTTTTCAGGATTTTTTTTTCCGGATTTTTTTTTTCCGGATTTTTCCATATTTTTTTTCCGGATTTGTAGAAAAAAATTTTTTCGGATTTTTCTGATTTTTTTTCCGGATTTTTAAAAAAAAAAATTTCAGGATTTTTTTTTCTGGATTTTTCTTTTCAGGATTTTTTTTTCCGGATTTTTCCATATTTTTTTTCCGGATTTTTTAAAAAAAAAAATCCGGAATTTTCCGGATTTTTTTTTCGGGATTTTTCCGGATTTTTTTTCCGGATTTTTCGGATATTTTTTCCGGATATTTTTTTCCAGATTTTTTTTCCGGATTTTTCCGGATTTTTTGTTTCCGGATTTTTCCGGATTTTTTTTCCGGATTTTTCCGGATTTTTTTTCCGGATTTTTCCGGATTTTTTTTTTCCGGATTTTTTTTCCTGATTTTTTCGGATTTTTTTTACCGGATTTTTTTTCCGGATTTTTTTTACCGGACTTTTTCCGGATTTTTTTTCCGGATTTTTCCGGATTTGTTTTTTTCGGATTTTTTTTCCGGATTTTTTTCCGGATTTTTTTTCCGGATTATTTTTCAGTATTTTTCCGGATTTTTTTTACCGGACTTTTTTTCCGGATTTTTCTGGTTTTTTTTTCCGGATTTTTCCGGATTTTTTTTTCCGGATTTTTCCGGATTTTTTTTTCCGGATTTTTTTTTCCGGATTTTTCTGGATTTTTATTTTCCGGATTTTTTTTTCGTATTTTTTTTTCCGGATTTTTCCGGATTTTTTTTCCGGATTTTTTCGGATTTTTTTTTCCGGATTTTTTTTTTCGGATTTTTTTTTCTGGATTTTTCCGGATTTTTATTTTCCGGATTTTTTTTCCGGATTTTTTTTTCCGGATTTTTCTGGATTTTTATTTTCCGGATTTTTTTTTCGGATTTTTTTTTCCGGATTTTTCCGGATTTTTTTTTCCGGATTTTTTCGGATTTTTTTTTCCGGATTTTTTTTTTCGGATTTTTTTTACCGGATTTTTTTTCCGGATTTTTTTTAATGGACTTTTTTTCCGGATTTTTCCTGATTTTTTTTTTTCGGATTTTTTTTCCTGATTTTTTTCCGGATTTTTTTCCGGATTTTTCCGGATTTTTTTTTCCGGATTTTTCCGGATTTTTATTTCCGGATTTTTTTTTCGGATTTTTTTTTCCGGATTTTTCCGATTTTTTTTTCCTGATTTTTTCGGATTTTTTTTTCCGGATTTTTTCGGATTTTTTTTTTTGGATTTCTCCGGATTTTTTTTTCTGATTTTTCCGGATTTTTATTTCCGGATTTTTTCGGATTTTTTTTTTTGGATTTCTCCGGATTTTTTTTTCTGGATTTTTTTCGGATTTTTTTTTCCAGATTTTTTTTTTCGGATTTTTTTTTCCGGATTTTTCCGGATTTTTTTTCCGGATTTTTTTTTTCGGATTTTTTTTCCGGATTTTTCCGGATTTTTTTTCCGGATTTTTCGAAAAAAAAAATCCAAATTTTTTTTGGGGATTTTTCCGGATTTTTTTTCCAGATTTTTTTTACGGATTTTTTTTTCTGGATTTTTTCGGATTTTTTTTTCCGGATTTTTTTTTTCGGATTTTTTTTTCGGATTTTTCCGGATTTTTTTTTCCAGATTTTTTCGGATTTTTTTTTTCGGATTTCTCCGGATTTTTTTTTCTGATTTTTCCGGATTTTTTTTCCGGATTTTTTTTCCAGATTTTTTTTCCGGATTTTTTTTCCGGATTATTTTTCAGTATTTTTCCGGATTTTTTTTACTGGGCTTTTTTTCCAGATTTTTCCGGATTTTTTTTTCCAGATTTTTCCGGATTTTTTTTTCCGGATTTTTTCGGATTTTTTTTTTCGAATTTCTCCGGATTTTTTTTTTCGGATTTTTCTGGATTTTTTTTCCGGATTTTTTTTCCAGATTTTTTTTTTTCGGATTTTTTTTTCCGGATTTTTCCGGATTTTTTTTTCCGGATTTTTTCGGATTTTTTTTTTCTGATTTTTCCGGATTTTTTTTCCAGATTTTTTTTCCGGATTTTTCCGGATTTTTTTTTCCGGATTTTTTCGGATTTTTTTTCCGGATTTTTTTTACCGGACTTTTTTTCCGGATTTTTCCGGATTTTTTTTTCCCGGATTTTTTTTTCCGGATTTTTTTTCCCGGATTTTTCCGGATTTTTTTTTCCGGATTTTTTCGAATTTTTTTTCCGGATTTTTTTTACCGGACTTTTTTTCCGGATTTTTCCGGATTTTTTTTTCCCGGATTTTTTTTTCCGGATTTTTTTTTCCGGATTTTTCCGGATTTTTTTTTCCGGATTTTTTTTTTCTGATTTTTTTTTTCCGGATTTTTCCGGATTTTTTTTCCGGATTTTTAAAAAAAAAAAAATTCAGGATTTTTCGGATTTTTTTTCCGGATTTTTTTTCCAGATTTTTTTTCCGGATTTTTCCGGATTTTTTTTCCAGATTTTTTTTTCCCGGATTTTTTTTTCCGGATTTTTTTTCCCGGATTTTTCCGGATTTTTTTTTCCGGATTTTTTCGAATTTTTTTTCCGGATTTTTTTTACCGGACTTTTTTTCCGGATTTTTCCATATTTTTTTTCCGGATTTTTCGAAAAAAAAATTCCGGATTTTTCCGGATTTTTTTTCCGGGATTTTTCCAAAAAAAAATTTCCGGATTTTTTTTCCTGATTTTTTTTTCCGGATTTTTTTTTCCGGATTTTTTTTTTCCGGATTTTTTTTTCCGGATTTTTCCATATTTTTTTTCCGGATTTTTCGAAAAAAAAATTCCGGATTTTTCCGGATTTTTTTTCCGGGATTTTTCCAAAAAAAAATTTCCGGATTTTTTTTCCTGATTTTTTTTTCAGGATTTTTTTTTCCGGATTTTTTTTTTCCGGATTTTTCCGGATTTTTTTTTCTGGATTTTTTTTTCCGGATTTTTTTTTCCGGATTTTTCCGGATTTTTATTTTCCGGATTTTTTTTCCGGATTTTTCCGGATTTTTTTTTCTGGATTTTTTTTTCCGGATTTTTTTTTCCGGATTTTTCCGGATTTTTATTTTCCGGATTTTTTTTTGGATTTTTTTTTTCGGATTTTTCCGGATTTTTTCGGTTTTTTTTTTTTCGGATTTCTCCGGATTTTTTTTTTTCTGATTTTTCCGGATTTTTATTTCCGGATTTTTTCGGATTTTTTTTTTTTGGATTTCTCCGGATTTTTTTTTTCTGATTTTTCCGGATTTTTTTTCCGGATTTTTTTTCCAGATTTTTTTTACGGATATTTTTTACGGATTATTTTTCAGTATTTTTCCGGATTTTTTTTACTGGACTTTTTTTCCAGATTTTTCCGGATTTTTTTTCCAGATTTTTCCGGATTTTTTTTTCCGGATTTTTTCGGATTTTTTTTTTCGGATTTCTCCGGATTTTTTTTTTCTGATTTTTCCGGATTTTTTTTCTGGATTTTTTTTCCAGATTTTTTTTCCGGATTTTTTTTACGGATTTTTCCGGATTTTTTTTTCCGGATTTTTTTTTCCGGATTTTTCCGGATTTTTATTTTCCGGATTTTTTTTCGGATTTCTTTTTCCGGATTTTTCCGGATTTTTTTTTCCGGATTTTTTCGGATTTTTTTTTCCGGATTTTTTTTTCTGATTTTTTTTTCGGATTTTTCCGGATTTTTTTTTCCGGATTTTTTCGGATTTTTTTTTTCTGATTTTTCCGGTTTTTTTTCCAGATTTTTTTTCCGGATTTTTTTTTCCGGATTTTTACCGGACTTTTTTTCCGGATTTTTTTTTCCCGGATTTTTTTTTCCGGATTTTTCCGGATTTTTTTTTTCGGATTTTTTTTTCCGGATTTTTCCGGATTTTTTTGAATTTTTTTTCCGGATTTTTTTTACCGGATTTTTTTTCCGGATTTTTCCGGATTTTTTTTTTCCGGATTTTTTTTCCGGATTTTTTTTTCCAGCTTTTTTTTTTCGGATTTTTTTTTCCGGATTTTTCCGGATTTTTTTTCCGGATTTTTTTTTTCGGATTTTTTTTCTGGATTTTTCGAAAAAAAAATCCGAATTTTTTTTTGGGGATTTTTCCGGATTTATTTTTTCCGGATTTTTCGGATTTTTTTCCGGATTTTTCAAAAAAAAAATTCAGGATTTTTTTTTCCGGATTTTTTTTTTCCGGATTTTTTCGGATTTTTTTTTTTCGGATTTTTTTTCCTGATTTTTTTCCGGATTTTTTTCCGGATTTTTCCGGATTTTTTTTTCCGGATTTTTCCGGATTTTTATTTTCCGGATTTTTTTTTCGGATTTTATTTTCCGGATTTTTCCGGATTTTTTTTTCCGGATTTTTTCGGATTTTTTTTCCCGGATTTTTTCGGATTTTTTTTTTCGGATTTCTCCGGATTTTTTTTTCTGATTTTTCCGGATTTTTATTTCCGGATTTTTTCGGATTTTTTTTTTTGGATTTCTCCGGATTTTTTTTTTCTGATTTTTCCGGATTTTTTTTCCGGATTTTTTTTCCAGATTTTTTTTCCGGATTTTTTTCCCGGATTTTTCCCGATTTTTTTTTCCGGATTTTTTTTTCCGGATTTTTCCGGATTTTTATTTTCCGGATTTTTTTTCGGATTTTTTTTTTCGGATTTTTCCGGATTTTTTTTTCCGGATTTTTTCGGATTTTTTTTTCCGGATTTTTTCTTTCGGATTTTTTTTTTCGGATTTTTCCGGATTATTTTTTCCGGATTTTTTCGGATTTTTTTTTTCGGATTTCTCCGGATTTTTTTTTTTCTGATTTTTCCGGATTTTTATTTCTGGATTTTTTCGGATTTTTTTTTTTTGGATTTCTCCGTATTTTTTTTTTCTGATTTTTCCGGATTTTTTTTCCGGATTTTTTTTCCAGATTTTTTTTACGGATTTTTTTTCCAGATTTTTCCGGATTTTTTTTCCAGATTTTTCCGGATTTTTTTTTCCGGATTTTTTCAGATTTTTTTTTCGGATTTCTCCGGATTTTTTTTTTCTGATTTTTCCAAGTTTTTTTTCCGGATTTTTTTTCCAGATTTTTTTTCCGGATTTTTTTTACGGATTTTTCCGGATTTTTTTTTCCGGATTTTTTTTTCCGGATTTTTCCGGATTTTTATTTTCCAAAATTTTTTCGGATTTCTTTTTCCGGATTTTTCCGGATTTTTTTTTCCGGATTTTTTCGGATTTTTTTTTCCGGATTTTTTTTTTCTGATTTTTTTTTCTGAATTTTCCGGATTTTTTTTTCCGGATTTTTTCGGATTTTTTTTTCCGGATTTTTTCGGATTTTTTTTTTCTGATTTTTCCGGATTTTTTTTCCAGATTTTTCCGGATTTTTATTTTCCGGATTTTTTTTCGGATTTTTTTTTTCGGATTTTTCCGGATTTTTTTTTCCGGATTTTTTCGGATTTTTTTTTCCGGATTTTTTCTTTCGGATTTTTCCGGATTATTTTTTCCGGATTTTTTCGGATTTTTTTTTTCGGATTTCTCCGGATTTTTTTTTTCTGATTTTTCCGGATTTTTATTTCTGGATTTTTTCGGATTTTTTTTTTTTGGATTTCTCCGGATTTTTTTTTTCTGATTTTTCCGGATTTTTTTTCCGGATTTTTTTTCCAGATTTTTTTTACGGATTTTTTTTACGGATTATTTTTCAGTATTTTTCCGGATTTTTTTTACTGGACTTTTTTTCCAGATTTTTCCGGATTTTTTTTCCAGATTTTTCCGGATTTTTTTTTCCGGATTTTTTCAGATTTTTTTTTCGGATTTCTCCGGATTTTTTTTTTCTGATTTTTCCAGGTTTTTTTTCCGGATTTTTTTTCCAGATTTTTTTTCCGGATTTTTTTTACGGATTTTTCCGGATTTTTTTTTCCGGATTTTTTTTTCCGGATTTTTCCGGATTTTTATTTTCCAAAATTTTTTCGGATTTCTTTTTCCGGATTTTTCCGGATTTTTTTTTCCGGATTTTTTCGGATTTTTTTTTCCGGATTTTTTTTTTCTGATTTTTTTTTCTGAATTTTCCGGATTTTTTTTTCCGGATTTTTTCGGATTTTTTTTTTTGGATTTCTCCGGATTTTTTTTTTCTGATTTTTCCGGATTTTTTTCCGGATTTTTTTTCCGGATTATTTTTCAGTATTTTTCCGGATTTTTTTTACCGGACTTTTTTTCCGGATTTTTCCGGATTTTTTTTCCGGATTTTTCCGGATTTTTTTTTCCGGATTTTTCCGGATTTTTTTTTCCGGATTTTTATTTTCCGGATTTTTTTTTCGTATTTTTTTTTCCGGATTTTTCCGGATTTTTTTTTCCGGATTTTTTCGGATTTTTTTTTCCGGATTTTTTTTTTTGGATTTTTTTTTTCCGGATTTTTCCGGATTTTTATTTTCCGGATTTTTTCGGATTTTTTTTTCCGGATTTTTTTTTCCGGATTTTTCCGGATTTTTATTTTCCGGATTTTTTTTCGGATTTTTTTTTTCGGATTTCTCCGGATTTTTTTTTCTGATTTTTCCGGATTTTTATTTCCGGATTTTTTCGGATTTTTTTTTTTGGATTTCTCCGGATTTTTTTTTTCTGATTTTTCCGGATTTTTTTTCCGGATTTTTTTTCCAGATTTTTTTTCCGGATTTTTTTTCCGGATTTTTCCGGATTTTTTTTTCCGGATTTTTTTTTCCGGATTTTTCTTTTCCGGATTTTTTTTCGGATTTTTTTTTTCGGATTTTTCCGGATTTTTTTTTCCGGATTTTTTCGGATTTTTTTTTCCGGATTTTTTTTTTTGGATTTTTTTTTTCCGGATTTTTCCGGATTTTTATTTTCCGGATTTTTTCGGATTTTTTTTTCCGGATTTTTTTTTCCGGATTTTTCCGGATTTTTATTTTCCGGATTTTTTTTCGGATTTTTTTTTTCGGATTTCTCCGGATTTTTTTTTCTGATTTTTCCGGATTTTTATTTCCGGATTTTTTCGGATTTTTTTTTTTGGATTTCTCCGGATTTTTTTTTTCTGATTTTTCCGGATTTTTTTCCGGATTTTTTTTTCCGGATTATTTTTCAGTATTTTTCCGGATTTTTTTTCCGGATTTTTTTTCCAGATTTTTTTTCCGGATTTTTTTTCCGGATTTTTCCGGATTTTTTTTTCCGGATTTTTTTTTCCGGATTTTTCCGGATTTTTATTTTCCGGATTTTTTTTCGGATTTTTTTTTTCGGATTTTTCCGGATTTTTTTTTCCGGATTTTTTTTTCCGGATTTTTTCGGATTTTTTTTTCCGGATTTTTTCTTTCGGATTTTTTTTTTCGGATTTTTCCGGATTATTTTTTCCGGATTTTTTCGGATTTTTTTTTTCGGATTTCTCCGGATTTTTTTTTTTCTGATTTTTCCGGATTTTTATTTCTGGATTTTTTCGGATTTTTTTTTTTTGGATTTCTCCGGATTTTTTTTTTCTGATTTTTCCGGATTTTTTTTACGGATTTTTTTTACGGATTATTTTTCAGTATTTTTCAGGATTTTTTTTACTGGACTTTTTTTCCAGATTTTTCCGGATTTTTTTTCCAGATTTTTCCGGATTTTTTTTTCCGGATTTTTTCAGATTTTTTTTTCGGATTTCTCCGGATTTTTTTTTTCTGATTTTTCCAGGTTTTTTTTCCGGATTTTTTCAGATTTTTTTTTCGGATTTCTCCGGATTTTTTTTTTCTGATTTTTCCAGGTTTTTTTTCCGGATTTTTTTTCCAGATTTTTTTTCCGGATTTTTTTTACGGATTTTTCCGGATTTTTTTTTCCGGATTTTTTTTTCCGGATTTTTCCAGATTTTTTTTACGGATTTTTTTTACGGATTATTTTTCAGTATTTTTCCGGATTTTTTTTACTGGACTTTTTTTCCAGATTTTTCCGGATTTTTTTTCCAGATTTTTCCGGATTTTTTCAGATTTTTTTTTCGGATTTCTCCGGATTTTTTTTTTCTGATTTTTCCAGGTTTTTTTTCCGGATTTTTTTTCCAGATTTTTTTTCCGGATTTTTTTTACGGATTTTTCCGGATTTTTTTTTCCGGATTTTTTTTTCCGGATTTTTCCGGATTTTTATTTTCCAAAATTTTTTCGGATTTCTTTTTCCGGATTTTTCCGGATTTTTTTTTCCGGATTTTTTCGGATTTTTTTTTCCGGATTTTTTTTTTCTGATTTTTTTTTCTGAATTTTCCGGATTTTTTTTTCCGGATTTTTTCGGATTTTTTTTTCCGGATTTTTTCGGATTTTTTTTTTCTGATTTTTCCGGATTTTTTTTCCAGATTTTTCCGGATTTTTATTTTCCGGATTTTTTTTCGGATTTTTTTTTTCGGATTTTTCCGGATTTTTTTTTCCGGATTTTTTCGGATTTTTTTTTCCGGATTTTTTCTTTCGGATTTTTCCGGATTATTTTTTCCGGATTTTTTCGGATTTTTTTTTTCGGATTTCTCCGGATTTTTTTTTTTCTGATTTTTCCGGATTTTTATTTCTGGATTTTTTCGGATTTTTTTTTTTTGGATTTCTCCGGATTTTTTTTTTCTGATTTTTCCGGATTTTTTTTCCGGATTTTTTTTCCAGATTTTTTTTACGGATTTTTTTTACGGATTATTTTTCAGTATTTTTCCGGATTTTTTTTACTGGACTTTTTTTCCAGATTTTTCCGGATTTTTTTTCCAGATTTTTCCGGATTTTTTTTTCCGGATTTTTTCAGATTTTTTTTTCGGATTTCTCCGGATTTTTTTTTTCTGATTTTTCCAGGTTTTTTTTCCGGATTTTTTTTCCAGATTTTTTTTCCGGATTTTTTTTACGGATTTTTCCGGATTTTTTTTTCCGGATTTTTTTTTCCGGATTTTTCCGGATTTTTATTTTCCAAAATTTTTTCGGATTTCTTTTTCCGGATTTTTCCGGATTTTTTTTTCCGGATTTTTTCGGATTTTTTTTTCCGGATTTTTTTTTTCTGATTTTTTTTTCTGAATTTTCCGGATTTTTTTTTCCGGATTTTTTCGGATTTTTTTTTCCGGATTTTTTCGGATTTTTTTTTTCTGATTTTTCCGGATTTTTTTTCCAGATTTTTTTTCCGGATTTTTTTTTCCGGATTTTTACCGGACTTTTTTTCCGGATTTTTCCGGATTTTTTTTTCCCGGATTTTTTTTTCCGGATTTTTCCGGATTTTTTTTTTCGGATTTTTTTTTCCGGATTTTTCCGGATTTTTTTGAATTTTTTTTCCGGATTTTTTTTACCGGACTTTTTTTCGGGATTTTTCCGGATTTTTTTTTCCCGGATTTTTTTTTCCGGATTTTTTTTCCGGATTTTTCCGGATTTTTTTTTTCCGGATTTTTTTTCCGGATTTTTTTTTCCAGATTTTTTTTTTCGGATTTTTTTTTCCGGATTTTTCCGGATTTTTTTTCCGGATTTTTTTTTTCGGATTTTTTTTCCGGATTTTTCCGTATTTTTTTTCCGGATTTTTCCGTATTTTTTTTCCGGATTTTTTTTTCCGGATTTTTTTTTCCGGATTATTCCATATTTTTTTTTGGATTTTTCGAAAAAAAAATTCCGGATGTTTCCGGATTTTTTTTTTCGGGATTTTTCCAAAAAAAATTTTCCGGATTTTTTTTTTCGGGATTTTTCCGTTTTTTTTTTTTCGGGATTTTTCCGGATTTTTTTTTCCGGATTTTTCGGATTTTTTTTCGGGCTTTTTTTTACTGGACTATTTTTCCGGATTTGTTTTTTTCGGATTTTTTTTCCGGATTTTTTTCCGGATTTTTTTTCCGGATTATTTTTCAGTATTTTTCCGGATTTTTTTTACCGGACTTTTTTTCCGGATTTTTCCGGATTTTTTTTCCGGATTTTTCCGGATTTTTTTTTCCGGATTTTTCCGGATTTTTTTTTCCGGATTTTTATTTTCCGGATTTTTTTTTCGTATTTTTTTTTCCGGATTTTTCCGGATTTTTTTTTCCGGATTTTTTCGGATTTTTTTTTCCGGATTTTTTTTTTTGGATTTTTTTTTTCCGGATTTTTCCGGATTTTTATTTTCCGGATTTTTTCGGATTTTTTTTTCCGGATTTTTTTTTCCGGATTTTTCCGGATTTTTATTTTCCGGATTTTTTTTCGGATTTTTTTTTTCGGATTTCTCCGGATTTTTTTTTCTGATTTTTCCGGATTTTTATTTCCGGATTTTTTCGGATTTTTTTTTTTGGATTTCTCCGGATTTTTTTTTTCTGATTTTTCTGGATTTTTTTCCGGATTTTTTTTCCGGATTATTTTTCAGTATTTTTCCGGATTTTTTTTACCGGACTTTTTTTCCGGATTTTTCCGGATTTTTTTTCCGGATTTTTCCGGATTTTTTTTTCCGGATTTTTCCGGATTTTTTTTTCCGGATTTTTATTTTCCGGATTTTTTCGGATTTTTTTTTCCGGATTTTTTCTTTCGGATTTTTTTTTTCGGATTTTTATTTCCGGATTTTTCCGGATTTTTTTTTCCGGATTTTTCCGGATTTTTTTTTCCGGATTTTTATTTTCCGGATTTTTTCGGATTTTTTTTTCCGGATTTTTTCTTTCGGATTTTTTTTTCCGGATTTTTATTTCCGGATTTTTTCGGATTTTTTTTTTTGGATTTCTCCGGATTTTTTTTTTCTGATTTTTCCGGATTTTTTTCCGGATTTTTTTTCCGGATTATTTTTCAGTATTTTTCCGGATTTTTTTTACCGGACTTTTTTTCCGGATTTTTCCGGATTTTTTTTCCGGATTTTTCCGGATTTTTTTTTCCGGATTTTTCCGGATTTTTTTTTCCGGATTTTTATTTTCCGGATTTTTTTTTCGTATTTTTTTTTCCGGATTTTTCCGGATTTTTTTTTCCGGATTTTTTCGGATTTTTTTTTCCGGATTTTTTTTTTTGGATTTTTTTTTTCCGGATTTTTCCGGATTTTTATTTTCCGGATTTTTTCGGATTTTTTTTTCCGGATTTTTTTTTCCGGATTTTTCCGGATTTTTATTTTCCGGATTTTTTTTCGGATTTTTTTTTTCGGATTTCTCCGGATTTTTTTTTCTGATTTTTCCGGATTTTTATTTCCGGATTTTTTCGGATTTTTTTTTTTGGATTTCTCCGGATTTTTTTTTTCTGATTTTTCCGGATTTTTTTTCCGGATTTTTTTTCCAGATTTTTTTTCCGGATTTTTTTTCCGGATTTTTCCGGATTTTTTTTTCCGGATTTTTTTTTCCGGATTTTTCTTTTCCGGATTTTTTTTCGGATTTTTTTTTTCGGATTTTTCCGGATTTTTTTTTCCGGATTTTTTCGGATTTTTTTTTCCGGATTTTTTTTTTTGGATTTTTTTTTTCCGGATTTTTCCGGATTTTTATTTTCCGGATTTTTTCGGATTTTTTTTTCCGGATTTTTTTTTCCGGATTTTTCCGGATTTTTATTTTCCGGATTTTTTTTCGGATTTTTTTTTTCGGATTTCTCCGGATTTTTTTTTCTGATTTTTCCGGATTTTTATTTCCGGATTTTTTCGGATTTTTTTTTTTGGATTTCTCCGGATTTTTTTTTTCTGATTTTTCCGGATTTTTTTCCGGATTTTTTTTTCCGGATTATTTTTCAGTATTTTTCCGGATTTTTTTTCCGGATTTTTTTTCCAGATTTTTTTTCCGGATTTTTTTTCCGGATTTTTCCGGATTTTTTTTTCCGGATTTTTTTTTCCGGATTTTTTCGGATTTTTTTTTCCGGATTTTTTCTTTCGGATTTTTTTTTTCGGATTTTTCCGGATTATTTTTTCCGGATTTTTTCGGATTTTTTTTTTCGGATTTCTCCGGATTTTTTTTTTTCTGATTTTTCCGGATTTTTATTTCTGGATTTTTTCGGATTTTTTTTTTTTGGATTTCTCCGGATTTTTTTTTTCTGATTTTTCCGGATTTTTTTTACGGATTTTTTTTACGGATTATTTTTCAGTATTTTTCAGGATTTTTTTTACTGGACTTTTTTTCCAGATTTTTCCGGATTTTTTTTCCAGATTTTTCCGGATTTTTTTTTCCGGATTTTTTCAGATTTTTTTTTCGGATTTCTCCGGATTTTTTTTTTCTGATTTTTCCAGGTTTTTTTTCCGGATTTTTTCAGATTTTTTTTTCGGATTTCTCCGGATTTTTTTTTTCTGATTTTTCCAGGTTTTTTTTCCGGATTTTTTTTCCAGATTTTTTTTCCGGATTTTTTTTACGGATTTTTCCGGATTTTTTTTTCCGGATTTTTTTTTCCGGATTTTTCCAGATTTTTTTTACGGATTTTTTTTACGGATTATTTTTCAGTATTTTTCCGGATTTTTTTTACTGGACTTTTTTTCCAGATTTTTCCGGATTTTTTTTCCAGATTTTTCCGGATTTTTTCAGATTTTTTTTTCGGATTTCTCCGGATTTTTTTTTTCTGATTTTTCCAGGTTTTTTTTCCGGATTTTTTTTCCAGATTTTTTTTCCGGATTTTTTTTACGGATTTTTCCGGATTTTTTTTTCCGGATTTTTTTTTCCGGATTTTTCCGGATTTTTATTTTCCAAAATTTTTTCGGATTTCTTTTTCCGGATTTTTCCGGATTTTTTTTTCCGGATTTTTTCGGATTTTTTTTTCCGGATTTTTTTTTTCTGATTTTTTTTTCTGAATTTTCCGGATTTTTTTTTCCGGATTTTTTCGGATTTTTTTTTCCGGATTTTTTCGGATTTTTTTTTTCTGATTTTTCCGGATTTTTTTTCCAGATTTTTCCGGATTTTTATTTTCCGGATTTTTTTTCGGATTTTTTTTTTCGGATTTTTCCGGATTTTTTTTTCCGGATTTTTTCGGATTTTTTTTTCCGGATTTTTTCTTTCGGATTTTTCCGGATTATTTTTTCCGGATTTTTTCGGATTTTTTTTTTCGGATTTCTCCGGATTTTTTTTTTTCTGATTTTTCCGGATTTTTATTTCTGGATTTTTTCGGATTTTTTTTTTTTGGATTTCTCCGGATTTTTTTTTTCTGATTTTTCCGGATTTTTTTTCCGGATTTTTTTTCCAGATTTTTTTTACGGATTTTTTTTACGGATTATTTTTCAGTATTTTTCCGGATTTTTTTTACTGGACTTTTTTTCCAGATTTTTCCGGATTTTTTTTCCAGATTTTTCCGGATTTTTTTTTCCGGATTTTTTCAGATTTTTTTTTCGGATTTTTTTTCCAGATTTTTTTTCCGGATTTTTTTTACGGATTTTTCCGGATTTTTTTTTCCGGATTTTTTTTTCCGGATTTTTCCGGATTTTTATTTTCCAAAATTTTTTCGGATTTCTTTTTCCGGATTTTTCCGGATTTTTTTTTCCGGATTTTTTCGGATTTTTTTTTCCGGATTTTTTTTTTCTGATTTTTTTTTCTGAATTTTCCGGATTTTTTTTTCCGGATTTTTTCGGATTTTTTTTTCCAGATTTTTTTTCCGGATTTTTTTTTCCGGATTTTTACCGGACTTTTTTTCCGGATTTTTCCGGATTTTTTTTTCCCGGATTTTTTTTTCTGGATTTTTCCGGATTTTTTTTTTCGGATTTTTTTTTCCGGATTTTTCCGGATTTTTTTGAATTTTTTTTCCGGATTTTTTTTACCGGACTTTTTTTCTGGATTTTTCCGGATTTTTTTTTCCCGGATTTTTTTTTCCGGATTTTTTTCCGGATTTTTTTTTTCCGGATTTTTTTTCCGGATTTTTTTTTCCAGATTTTTTTTTTCGGATTTTTTTTTCCGGATTTTTCCGGATTTTTTTTCCGGATTTTTTTTTTCGGATTTTTTTTCCGGATTTTTCCGGATTTTTTTTTTCCGGATTTTTTTTTCCGGATTTTTCCATATTTTTTTTTGGATTTTTCGAAAAAAAAAATTCCGGATGTTTCCGGATTTTTTTTTTCGGGATTTTTCCAAAAAAAATTTTCCGGATTTTTTTTTTCGGGATTTTTCCGTTTTTTTTTTTTCGAGATTTTTCCGGATTTTTTTTTCCGGATTTTTCGGATTTTTTTTCGGGCTTTTTTTTACTGGACTATTTTTCCGGATTTGTTTTTTTCGGATTTTTTTCCGGATTTTTTTCCGGATTTTTTTTTTCCGGATTTTTTTTCCGGATTTTTTTTTCCAGATTTTTTTTTTCGGATTTTTTTTTCCGGATTTTTCCGGATTTTTTTTCCGGATTTTTTTTTTCGGATTTTTTTTCCGGATTTTTCCGGATTTTTTTTTTCCGGATTTTTTTTTCCGGATTTTTCCATATTTTTTTTTGGATTTTTCGAAAAAAAAAATTCCGGATGTTTCCGGATTTTTTTTTTCGGGATTTTTCCAAAAAAAATTTTCCGGATTTTTTTTTTCGGGATTTTTCCGTTTTTTTTTTTTCGAGATTTTTCCGGATTTTTTTTTCCGGATTTTTCGGATTTTTTTTCGGGCTTTTTTTTACTGGACTATTTTTCCGGATTTGTTTTTTTCGGATTTTTTTCCGGATTTTTTTCCGGATTTTTTTTCCGGATTATTTTTCAGTATTTTTCCGGATTTTTTTTACCGGACTTTTTTTCCGGATTTTTCCGGATTTTTTTTCCGGATTTTTCCGGATTTTTTTTTCCCGGATTTTTTTTTCTGGATTTTTCCGGATTTTTTTTTTCGGATTTTTTTTTCCGGATTTTTCCGGATTTTTTTGAATTTTTTTTCCGGATTTTTTTTACCGGACTTTTTTTCTGGATTTTTCCGGATTTTTTTTTCCCGGATTTTTTTTTCCGGATTTTTTTCCGGATTTTTTTTTTCCGGATTTTTTTTTCCAGATTTTTTTTTTCGGATTTTTTTTTCCGGATTTTTCCGGATTTTTTTTCCGGATTTTTTTTTTCGGATTTTTTTTCCGGATTTTTCCGGATTTTTTTTTTCCGGATTTTTTTTTCCGGATTTTTCCATATTTTTTTTTGGATTTTTCGAAAAAAAAATTCCGGATGTTTCCGGATTTTTTTTTTCGGGATTTTTCCAAAAAAAATTTTCCGGATTTTTTTTTTCGGGATTTTTCCGTTTTTTTTTTTTCGAGATTTTTCCGGATTTTTTTTTCCGGATTTTTCGGATTTTTTTTCGGGCTTTTTTTTACTGGACTATTTTTCCGGATTTGTTTTTTTCGGATTTTTTTCCGGATTTTTTTCCGGATTTTTTTTTTCCGGATTTTTTTTCCGGATTTTTTTTTCCAGATTTTTTTTTTCGGATTTTTTTTTCCGGATTTTTCCGGATTTTTTTTCCGGATTTTTTTTTTCGGATTTTTTTTCCGGATTTTTCCGGATTTTTTTTTTCCGGATTTTTTTTTCCGGATTTTTCCATATTTTTTTTTGGATTTTTCGAAAAAAAAAATTCCGGATGTTTCCGGATTTTTTTTTTCGGGATTTTTCCAAAAAAAATTTTCCGGATTTTTTTTTTCGGGATTTTTCCGTTTTTTTTTTTTCGAGATTTTTCCGGATTTTTTTTTCCGGATTTTTCGGATTTTTTTTCGGGCTTTTTTTTACTGGACTATTTTTCCGGATTTGTTTTTTTCGGATTTTTTTCCGGATTTTTTTCCGGATTTTTTTTCCGGATTATTTTTCAGTATTTTTCCGGATTTTTTTTACCGGACTTTTTTTCCGGATTTTTCCGGATTTTTTTTCCGGATTTTTCCGGATTTTTTTTTCCGGATTTTTTTTTCCGGATTTTTTTTTCCGGATTTTTCCGGATTTTTATTTTCCGGATTTTTTTTTCGTATTTTTTTTTCCGGATTTTTCCGGATTTTTTTTTCCGGATTTTTTCGGATTTTTTTTTCCTGATTTTTTTTTTTGGATTTTTTTTACCGGATTTTTCCGGATTTTTATTTTCCGGATTTTTTTTTCGGATTTTTTTTTCCGGATTTTTCCGGATTTTTTTTTCCGGATTTTTTCGGATTTTTTTTTCCTGATTTTTTTTTTCGGATTTTTTTTACCGGATTTTTTTTCCGGATTTTTTTTAATGGACTTTTTTTCCGGATTTTTCCGGATTTTTTTTTTTCGGATTTTTTTTCCTGATTTTTTTCCGGATTTTTTTTCCTGATTTTTCCGGATTTTTTTTTTCGGATTTTTCCGGATTTTTATTTTCCGGATTTTTTTTTCGGATTTTTTTTTCCGGATTTTTATTTCGGATTTTTTTTTCCGGATTTTTCCGGATTTTTCCGGATTTTTTTTTCCGGATTTTTCCGGATTTTTTCGGATTTTTTTTCCGGATTTTTTCGGATTTTTTTTTTCGGATTTCTCCGGATTTTTTTTCCGGATTATTTTTCAGTATTTTTCCGGATTTTTTTTACCGGACTTTTTTTCCGGATTTTTCCGGATTTTTTTTCCGGATTTTTCCGGATTTTTTTTTCCGGATTTTTCCGGATTTTTTTTTCCGGATTTCTCCGGATTTTTTTTTCCGGATTTTTCCGGATTTTTTTTCCCGGATTTTTTCGGATTTTTTTTTCCGGATTTTTTTTTCCGGATTTTTTTTTCCGGATTATTCCATATTTTTTTTTGGATTTTTCGAAAAAAAAATTCCGGATGTTTCCGGATTTTTTTTTTCGGGATTTTTCCAAAAAAAATTTTCCGGATTTTTTTTTTCGGGATTTTTCCGGTTTTTTTTTTTCGGGATTTTTCCGGATTTTTTTTTCCGGATTTTTCGGATTTTTTTTCGGGCTTTTTTTTACTGGACTATTTTTCCGGATTTGTTTTTTTCGGATTTTTTTTCCGGATTTTTTTCCGGATTTTTTTTCCGGATTATTTTTCAGTATTTTTCCGGATTTTTTTTACCGGACTTTTTTTCCGGATTTTTCCGGATTTTTTTTCCGGATTTTTCCGGATTTTTTTTTCCGGATTTTTCCGGATTTTTTTTTCCGGATTTTTATTTTCCGGATTTTTTTTTCGTATTTTTTTTTCCGGATTTTTCCGGATTTTTTTTTCCGGATTTTTTCGGATTTTTTTTTCCGGATTTTTTTTTTTGGATTTTTTTTTTCCGGATTTTTCCGGATTTTTATTTTCCGGATTTTTTCGGATTTTTTTTTCCGGATTTTTTTTTCCGGATTTTTCCGGATTTTTATTTTCCGGATTTTTTTTCGGATTTTTTTTTTCGGATTTCTCCGGATTTTTTTTTCTGATTTTTCCGGATTTTTATTTCCGGATTTTTTCGGATTTTTTTTTTTGGATTTCTCCGGATTTTTTTTTTCTGATTTTTCTGGATTTTTTTCCGGATTTTTTTTCCGGATTATTTTTCAGTATTTTTCCGGATTTTTTTTACCGGACTTTTTTTCCGGATTTTTCCGGATTTTTTTTCCGGATTTTTCCGGATTTTTTTTTCCGGATTTTTCCGGATTTTTTTTTCCGGATTTTTATTTTCCGGATTTTTTCGGATTTTTTTTTCCGGATTTTTTTTTTCGGATTTTTATTTCCGGATTTTTCCGGATTTTTTTTTCCGGATTTTTCCGGATTTTTTTTTCCGGATTTTTATTTTCCGGATTTTTTCGGATTTTTTTTTCCGGATTTTTTCTTTCGGATTTTTTTTTCCGGATTTTTATTTCCGGATTTTTTCGGATTTTTTTTTTTGGATTTCTCCGGATTTTTTTTTTCTGATTTTTCCGGATTTTTTTCCGGATTTTTTTTCCGGATTATTTTTCAGTATTTTTCCGGATTTTTTTTACCGGACTTTTTTTCCGGATTTTTCCGGATTTTTTTTCCGGATTTTTCCGGATTTTTTTTTCCGGATTTTTCCGGATTTTTTTTTCCGGATTTTTATTTTCCGGATTTTTTTTTCGTATTTTTTTTTCCGGATTTTTCCGGATTTTTTTTTTCCGGATTTTTTCGGATTTTTTTTTCCGGATTTTTTTTTTTGGATTTTTTTTTTCCGGATTTTTCCGGATTTTTATTTTCCGGATTTTTTCGGATTTTTTTTTCCGGATTTTTTTTTCCGGATTTTTCCGGATTTTTATTTTCCGGATTTTTTTTCGGATTTTTTTTTTCGGATTTCTCCGGATTTTTTTTTCTGATTTTTCCGGATTTTTATTTCCGGATTTTTTCGGATTTTTTTTTTTGGATTTCTCCGGATTTTTTTTTTCTGATTTTTCCGGATTTTTTTTCCGGATTTTTTTTCCAGATTTTTTTTCCGGATTTTTTTTTCCGGATTTTTCTTTTCCGGATTTTTTTCGGATTTTTTTTTTCGGATTTTTCCGGATTTTTTTTTCCGGATTTTTTCGGATATTTTTTTTCCGGATTTTTTTTTTTGGATTTTTTTTTTCCGGATTTTTCCGGATTTTTATTTTCCGGATTTTTTCGGATTTTTTTTTCCGGATTTTTTTTTCCGGATTTTTCCGGATTTTTATTTTCCGGATTTTTTTTCGGATTTTTTTTTTCGGATTTCTCCGGATTTTTTTTTCTGATTTTTCCGGATTTTTATTTCCGGATTTTTTCGGATTTTTTTTTTCGGATTTCTCCGGATTTTTTTTTTTCTGATTTTTCCGGATTTTTATTTCTGGATTTTTTCGGATTTTTTTTTTTTGGATTTCTCCGGATTTTTTTTTTCTGATTTTTCCGGATTTTTTTTACGGATTTTTTTTACGGATTATTTTTCAGTATTTTTCAGGATTTTTTTTACTGGACTTTTTTTCCAGATTTTTCCGGATTTTTTTTCCAGATTTTTCCGGATTTTTTTTTCCGGATTTTTTCAGATTTTTTTTTCGGATTTCTCCGGATTTTTTTTTTCTGATTTTTCCAGGTTTTTTTTCCGGATTTTTTCAGATTTTTTTTTCGGATTTCTCCGGATTTTTTTTTTCTGATTTTTCCAGGTTTTTTTTCCGGATTTTTTTTCCAGATTTTTTTTCCGGATTTTTTTTACGGATTTTTCCGGATTTTTTTTTCCGGATTTTTTTTTCCGGATTTTTCCAGATTTTTTTTACGGATTTTTTTTACGGATTATTTTTCAGTATTTTTCCGGATTTTTTTTACTGGACTTTTTTTCCAGATTTTTCCGGATTTTTTTTCCAGATTTTTCCGGATTTTTTTTTCCGGATTTTTTCAGATTTTTTTTTCGGATTTCTCCGGATTTTTTTTTTCTGATTTTTCCAGGTTTTTTTTCCGGATTTTTTTTCCAGATTTTTTTTTCAGGATTTTTTTTACGGATTTTTCCGGATTTTTTTTTCCGGATTTTTTTTTCCGGATTTTTCCGGATTTTTATTTTCCAAAATTTTTTCGGATTTCTTTTTCCGGATTTTTCCGGATTTTTTTTTCCGGATTTTTTCGGATTTTTTTTTCCGGATTTTTTTTTTCTGATTTTTTTTTCTGAATTTTCCGGATTTTTTTTTCCGGATTTTTTCGGATTTTTTTTTCCGGATTTTTTCGGATTTTTTTTTTCTGATTTTTCCGGATTTTTTTTCCAGATTTTTTTTCCGGATTTTTTTTTCCGGATTTTTACCGGACTTTTTTTCCGGATTTTTCCGGATTTTTTTTTCCCGGATTTTTTTTTCCGGATTTTTCCGGATTTTTTTTTTCGGATTTTTTTTTCCGGATTTTTCCGGATTTTTTTGAATTTTTTTTCCGGATTTTTTTTACCGGACTTTTTTTCTGGATTTTTCCGGATTTTTTTTTCCCGGATTTTTTTTTCCGGATTTTTTTTCCGGATTTTTCCGGATTTTTTTTTTCCGGATTTTTTTTCCGGATTTTTTTTTCCAGATTTTTTTTTTCGGATTTTTTTTTCCGGATTTTTCCATATTTTTTTTTCCCGGATTTTTTTTTCCGGATTTTTTTTCCGGATTTTTCCGGATTTTTTTTTTCCGGATTTTTTTTCCGGATTTTTTTTTCCAGATTTTTTTTTTCGGATTTTTTTTTCCGGATTTTTCCATATTTTTTTTTCCGGATTTTTTCGGATTTTTTTTTCCGGATTTTTTCGGATTTTTTTTTTCTGATTTTTCCGGATTTTTTTTCCAGATTTTTTTTCCGGATTTTTTTTTCCGGATTTTTACCGGACTTTTTTTCCGGATTTTTCCGGATTTTTTTTTTCGGATTTTTTTTTCCGGATTTTTCCGGATTTTTCCGGATTTTTTTGAATTTTTTTTCCGGATTTTTTTTACCGGACTTTTTTTCTGGATTTTTCCGGATTTTTTTTTCGAGGATTTTTTTTTCCGGATTTTTTTTCCGGATTTTTCCGGATTTTTTTTTTCCGGATTTTTTTTCCGGATTTTTTTTTCCAGATTTTTTTTTCCGGATTTTTTTTTTCGGATTTTTTTTCCGGATTTTTCCGTATTTTTTTTCCGGATTTTTCGAAAAAAAAAATCCGAATTTTTTTTTTGGGATTTTTCCGGATTTATTTTTTCCGGATTTTTCGGATTTTTTTCCGGATTTTTCAAAAAAAAATTTCAGGATTTTTTTTTCCGGATTTTTTTTTCCGGATTTTTTTTTCCGGATTTTTCCATATTTTTTTTTGGATTTTTCGAAAAAAAAATTCCGGATGTTTCCGGATTTTTTTTTTCGGGATTTTTCCAAAAAAAATTTTCCGGATTTTTTTTTTCGGGATTTTTCCGGTTTTTTTTTTTCGGGATTTTTCCGGATTTTTTTTTCCGGATTTTTCGGATTTTTTTTCGGGCTTTTTTTTACTGGACTATTTTTCCGGATTTGTTTTTTTCAGATTTTTTTCCGGATTTTTTTCCGGATTTTTTTTCCGGATTATTTTTCAGTATTTTTCCGGATTTTTTTTACCGGACTTTTTTTCCGGATTTTTCCGGATTTTTTTTCCGGATTTTTCCGGATTTTTTTTTCCGGATTTTTCCGGATTTTTTTTTCCGGATTTTTTTTTCCGGATTTTTCCGGATTTTTCCGGATTTTTATTTTCCGGATTTTTTTTTCGTATTTTTTTTTCCGGATTTTTCCGGATTTTTTTTTCCGGATTTTTTCGGATTTTTTTTTCCGGATTTTTTTTTTCGGATTTTTTTTTTCCGGATTTTTCCGGATTTTTATTTTCCGGATTTTTTTTTCGGATTTTTTTTTCCGGATTTTTCCGGATTTTTTTTTCCGGATTTCTCCGGATTTTTTTTTCTGGATTTTTCCGGATTTTTTTTCCCGGATTTTTTCGGATTTTTTTTTCCGGATTTTTTTTTCCGGATTTTTTTTTCCGGATTATTCCATATTTTTTTTTGGATTTTTCGAAAAAAAAATTCCGGATGTTTCCGGATTTTTTTTTTCGGGATTTTTCCAAAAAAAATTTTCCGGATTTTTTTTTTCGGGATTTTTCCGGTTTTTTTTTTTCGGGATTTTTCCGGATTTTTTTTTCCGGATTTTTCGGATTTTTTTTCGGGCTTTTTTTTACTGGACTATTTTTCCGGATTTGTTTTTTTCGGATTTTTTTTCCGGATTTTTTTCCGGATTTTTTTTCCGGATTATTTTTCAGTATTTTTCCGGATTTTTTTTACCGGACTTTTTTTCCGGATTTTTCCGGATTTTTTTTCCGGATTTTTCCGGATTTTTTTTTCCGGATTTTTCCGGATTTTTTTTTCCGGATTTTTATTTTCCGGATTTTTTTTTCGTATTTTTTTTTCCGGATTTTTCCGGATTTTTTTTTCCGGATTTTTTCGGATTTTTTTTTCCGGATTTTTTTTTTTGGATTTTTTTTTTCCGGATTTTTCCGGATTTTTATTTTCCGGATTTTTTCGGATTTTTTTTTCCGGATTTTTTTTTCCGGATTTTTCCGGATTTTTATTTTCCGGATTTTTTTTCGGATTTTTTTTTTCGGATTTCTCCGGATTTTTTTTTCTGATTTTTCCGGATTTTTATTTCCGGATTTTTTCGGATTTTTTTTTTTGGATTTCTCCGGATTTTTTTTTTCTGATTTTTCTGGATTTTTTTCCGGATTTTTTTTCCGGATTATTTTTCAGTATTTTTCCGGATTTTTTTTACCGGACTTTTTTTCCGGATTTTTCCGGATTTTTTTTCCGGATTTTTCCGGATTTTTTTTTCCGGATTTTTCCGGATTTTTTTTTCCGGATTTTTATTTTCCGGATTTTTTCGGATTTTTTTTTCCGGATTTTTTCTTTCGGATTTTTTTTTTCGGATTTTTATTTCCGGATTTTTCCGGATTTTTTTTTCCGGATTTTTCCGGATTTTTTTTTCCGGATTTTTATTTTCCGGATTTTTTCGGATTTTTTTTTCCGGATTTTTTCTTTCGGATTTTTTTTTCCGGATTTTTATTTCCGGATTTTTTCGGATTTTTTTTTTTGGATTTCTCCGGATTTTTTTTTTCTGATTTTTCCGGATTTTTTTCCGGATTTTTTTTCCGGATTATTTTTCAGTATTTTTCCGGATTTTTTTTACCGGACTTTTTTTCCGGATTTTTCCGGATTTTTTTTCCGGATTTTTCCGGATTTTTTTTTCCGGATTTTTCCGGATTTTTTTTTCCGGATTTTTATTTTCCGGATTTTTTTTTCGTATTTTTTTTTCCGGATTTTTCCGGATTTTTTTTTCCGGATTTTTTCGGATTTTTTTTTCCGGATTTTTTTTTTTGGATTTTTTTTTTCCGGATTTTTCCGGATTTTTATTTTCCGGATTTTTTCGGATTTTTTTTTCCGGATTTTTTTTTCCGGATTTTTCCGGATTTTTATTTTCCGGATTTTTTTTCGGATTTTTTTTTTCGGATTTCTCCGGATTTTTTTTTCTGATTTTTCCGGATTTTTATTTCCGGATTTTTTCGGATTTTTTTTTTTGGATTTCTCCGGATTTTTTTTTTCTGATTTTTCCGGATTTTTTTTCCGGATTTTTTTTCCGGATTTTTCCGGATTTTTTTTTTCCGGATTTTTTTTCCGGATTTTTTTTTCCAGATTTTTTTTTCGGATTTTTTTTTCCGGATTTTTCCATATTTTTTTTTCCGGATTTTTTCGGATTTTTTTTTCCGGATTTTTTCGGATTTTTTTTTTCTGATTTTTCCGGATTTTTTTTCCAGATTTTTTTTCCGGATTTTTTTTTCCGGATTTTTACCGGACTTTTTTTCCGGATTTTTCCGGATTTTTTTTTCCCGGATTTTTTTTTCCGGATTTTTCCGGATTTTTTTTTTCGGATTTTTTTTTCCGGATTTTTCCGGATTTTTTTGAATTTTTTTTCCGGATTTTTTTTACCGGACTTTTTTTCTGGATTTTTCCGGATTTTTTTTTCCCGGATTTTTTTTTCCGGATTTTTTTTCCGGATTTTTCCGGATTTTTTTTTTCCGGATTTTTTTTCCGGATTTTTTTTTCCAGATTTTTTTTTCCAGATTTTTTTTTCCGGATTTTTTTTTTCGGATTTTTTTTCCGGATTTTTCCGTATTTTTTTTCCGGATTTTTCGAAAAAAAAAATCCGAATTTTTTTTTTGGGATTTTTCCGGATTTATTTTTTCCGGATTTTTCGGATTTTTTTCCGGATTTTTCAAAAAAAAATTTCAGGATTTTTTTTTCCGGATTTTTTTTTCCGGATTTTTTTTTCCGGATTTTTCCATATTTTTTTTTGGATTTTTCGAAAAAAAAATTCCGGATGTTTCCGGATTTTTTTTTTCGGGATTTTTCCAAAAAAAATTTTCCGGATTTTTTTTTTCGGGATTTTTCCGGTTTTTTTTTTTCGGGATTTTTCCGGATTTTTTTTTCCGGATTTTTCGGATTTTTTTTCGGGCTTTTTTTTACTGGACTATTTTTCCGGATTTGTTTTTTTCAGATTTTTTTCCGGATTTTTTTTCCGGATTATTTTTCAGTATTTTTCCGGATTTTTTTTACCGGACTTTTTTTCCGGATTTTTCCGGATTTTTTTTCCGGATTTTTCCGGATTTTTTTTTCCGGATTTTTCCGGATTTTTTTTTCCGGATTTTTCCGGATTTTTTTTTCCGGATTTTTTTTCCGGATTTTTCCGGATTTTTATTTTCCGGATTTTTTTTTCGTATTTTTTTTTCCGGATTTTTTCGGATTTTTTTTCCCGGATTTTTTCGGATTTTTTTTTCCGGATTTTTTTTTTCGGATTTTTTTTTTCCGGATTTTTCCGGATTTTTATTTTCCGGATTTTTTCGGATTTTTTTTTCCGGATTTTTTTTTTCGGATTTTTTTTACCGGATTTTTTTTCCGGATTTTTTTTAATGGACTTTTTTTACGGATTTTTCCGGATTTTTTTTTTTCGGATTTTTTTTCCGGATTTTTTTCCGGATTTTTTTTCCTGATTTTTCCGGATTTTTTTTTCCGGATTTTTCCGGATTTTTATTTTCCGGATTTTTTTTTCGGATTTTTTTTCCCGGATTTTTATTTCGGATTTTTTTTTCCGGATTTTTCCGGATTTTTCCGGATTTTTTTTTCCGGATTTTTCCGGATTTTTTCGGATTTTTTTTTCCGGATTTTTTCGGATTTTTTTTTTCGGATTTCTCCGGATTTTTTTTCCGGATTATTTTTCAGTATTTTTCCGGATTTTTTTTACCGGACTTTTTTTCCCGATTTTTCCGGATTTTTTTTCCGGATTTTTCCGGATTTTTTTTTCCGGATTTTTCCGGATTTTTTTTTCCGGATTTCTCCGGATTTTTTTTTCCGGATTTTTCCGGATTTTTTTTTCCGGATTTTTTTTCCGGATTTTTTTTTCCAGATTTTTTTTTCCAGATTTTTTTTTCCGGATTTTTTTTTTCGGATTTTTTTTCCGGATTTTTCCGTATTTTTTTTCCGGATTTTTCGAAAAAAAAAATCCGAATTTTTTTTTTGGGATTTTTCCGGATTTATTTTTTCCGGATTTTTCGGATTTTTTTCCGGATTTTTCAAAAAAAAATTTCAGGATTTTTTTTTCCGGATTTTTTTTTCCGGATTTTTTTTTCCGGATTTTTCCATATTTTTTTTTGGATTTTTCGAAAAAAAAATTCCGGATGTTTCCGGATTTTTTTTTTCGGGATTTTTCCAAAAAAAATTTTCCGGATTTTTTTTTTCGGGATTTTTCCGGTTTTTTTTTTTCGGGATTTTTCCGGATTTTTTTTTCCGGATTTTTCGGATTTTTTTTCGGGCTTTTTTTTACTGGACTATTTTTCCGGATTTGTTTTTTTCAGATTTTTTTCCGGATTTTTTTCCGGATTTTTTTTCCGGATTATTTTTCAGTATTTTTCCGGATTTTTTTTACCGGACTTTTTTTCCGGATTTTTCCGGATTTTTTTTCCGGATTTTTCCGGATTTTTTTTTCCGGATTTTTCCGGATTTTTTTTTCCGGATTTTTTTTTCCGGATTTTTCCGGATTTTTATTTTCCGGATTTTTTTTTCGTATTTTTTTTTCCGGATTTTTCCGGATTTTTTTTTCCGGATTTTTTCGGATTTTTTTTTCCGGATTTTTTTTTTCGGATTTTTTTTTTCCGGATTTTTCCGGATTTTTATTTTCCGGATTTTTTTTTCGGATTTTTTTTTCCGGATTTTTCCGGATTTTTTTTCCCGGATTTTTTCGGATTTTTTTTTCCGGATTTTTTTTTTCGGATTTTTTTTTTCCGGATTTTTCCGGATTTTTATTTTCCGGATTTTTTTTTCGGATTTTTTTTTTCCGGATTTTTCCGGATTTTTTTTTCCGGATTTTTTCGGATTTTTTTTTCCTGATTTTTTTTTTCGGATTTTTTTTCCGGATTTTTTTTTCCGGATTTTTTCGGATTTTTTTTTCCCGGATTTTTTTTTCCGGATTTTTTTTCCGGATTTTTTCGGATTTTTTTTTTCCGGATTTTTTTTCCGGATTTTTTTTTCCAGATTTTTTTTTTCGGATTTTTTTTTCCGGATTTTTCCGGAATTTTTTTCCGGATTTTTTTTTTCGGATTTTTTTTCCGGATTTTTCCGTATTTTTTTTCCGGATTTTTCGAAAAAAAAAATCCGAATTTTTTTTTTGGGATTTTTCCGGATTTATTTTTTCCGGATTTTTCGGATTTTTTTCCGGATTTTTCAAAAAAAAATTTCAGGATTTTTTTTTCCGGATTTTTTTTTTCCGGATTTTTTTTTCCGGATTTTTCCATATTTTTTTTTGGATTTTTCGAAAAAAAAATTCCGGATGTTTCCGGATTTTTTTTTTCGGGATTTTTCCAAAAAAAAATTTCCGGATTTTTTTTTTCGGGATTTTTCCGGTTTTTTTTTTTCGGGATTTTTCCGGATTTTTTTTTCCGGATTTTTCGGATTTTTTTTCGGGCTTTTTTTTACTGGACTATTTTTCCGGATTTGTTTTTTTCGGATTTTTTTTCCGGATTTTTTTCCGGATTTTTTTTCCGGATTATTTTTCAGTATTTTTCCGGATTTTTTTTACCGGACTTTTTTTCCGGATTTTTCCGGATTTTTTTTCCGGATTTTTCCGGATTTTTTTTTCCGGATTTTTCCGGATTTTTTTTTCCGGATTTTTTTTCCGGATTTTTCCGGATTTTTATTTTCCGGATTTTTTTTTCGTATTTTTTTTTCCGGATTTTTTCGGATTTTTTTTCCCGGATTTTTTCGGATTTTTTTTTCCGGATTTTTTTTTTCGGATTTTTTTTTTCCGGATTTTTCCGGATTTTTATTTTCCGGATTTTTTCGGATTTTTTTTTCCGGATTTTTTTTTTCGGATTTTTTTTACCGGATTTTTTTTCCGGATTTTTTTTAATGGACTTTTTTTACGGATTTTTCCGGATTTTTTTTTTTCGGATTTTTTTTCCGGATTTTTTTCCGGATTTTTTTTCCTGATTTTTCCGGATTTTTTTTTCCGGATTTTTCCGGATTTTTATTTTCCGGATTTTTTTTTCGGATTTTTTTTCCCGGATTTTTATTTCGGATTTTTTTTTCCGGATTTTTCCGGATTTTTCCGGATTTTTTTTTCCGGATTTTTCCGGATTTTTTCGGATTTTTTTTTCCGGATTTTTTCGGATTTTTTTTTTCGGATTTCTCCGGATTTTTTTTCCGGATTATTTTTCAGTATTTTTCCGGATTTTTTTTACCGGACTTTTTTTCCCGATTTTTCCGGATTTTTTTTCCGGATTTTTCCGGATTTTTTTTTCCGGATTTTTCCGGATTTTTTTTTCCGGATTTCTCCGGATTTTTTTTTCCGGATTTTTCCGGATTTTTTTTTCCGGATTTTTTCGGATTTTTTTTTCCGGATTTTTTTTTTCGGATTTTTTTTCCGGATTTTTCCGGATTTTTTTTTCCGGATTTTTTCGGATTTTTTTTTCCTGATTTTTTTTTTCGGATTTTTTTTACCGGATTTTTTTTCCGGATTTTTTTTAATGGACTTTTTTTCCGGATTTTTCCGGATTTTTTTTTTTCGGATTTTTTTTCCTGATTTTTTACCGGATTTTTTTTCCGGATTTTTTTTTCCGGATTTTTTCGGATTTTTTTTTCCCGGATTTTTTTTTCCGGATTTTTTTTCCGGATTTTTTCGGATTTTTTTTCCGGATTTTTTCGGATTTTTTTTTTCGGATTTCTCCGGATTTTTTTTCCGGATTTTTTTTCAGTATTTTTCCGGATTTTTTTTACCGGACTTTTTTTCCGGATTTTTCCGGATTTTTTTTCCGGATTTTTCCGGATTTTTTTTTCCGGATTTTTCCGGATTTTTTTTTCCGGATTTCTCCGGATTTTTTTTTCCGGATTTTTCCGGATTTTTTTTTCCGGATTTTTTCGGATTTTTTTTTCCGGATTTTTTTTTTCGGATTTTTTTTTTCCGGATTTTTCCGGATTTTTATTTTCCGGATTTTTTTTTCGGATTTTTTTTTCCGGATTTTTCCGGATTTTTTTTTCCGGATTTTTTCGGATTTTTTTTTCCTGATTTTTTTTTTCGGATTTCTTTTACCGGATTTTTTTTCCGGATTTTTTTTTCCGGATTTTTTCGGATTTTTTTTTCCCGGATTTTTCGAAAAAAAAAATCCGAATTTTTTTTTTGGGATTTTTCCGGATTTATTTTTTCCGGATTTTTCGGATTTTTTTCCGGATTTTTCAAAAAAAAATTTCAGGATTTTTTTTTCCGGATTTTTTTTTTCCGGATTTTTTTTTCCGGATTTTTCCATATTTTTTTTTGGATTTTTCGAAAAAAAAATTCCGGATGCTTCCGGATTTTTTTTTTCGGGATTTTTCCGGTTTTTTTTTTTCGGGATTTTTCCGGATTTTTTTTTCCGGATTTTTCGGATTTTTTTTCGGGCTTTTTTTTACTGGACTATTTTTCCGGATTTGTTTTTTTCGGATTTTTTTTCCGGATTTTTTTCCGGATTTTTTTTCCGGATTATTTTTCAGTATTTTTCCGGATTTTTTTTACCGGACTTTTTTTCCGGATTTTTCCGGATTTTTTTTCCGGATTTTTCCGGATTTTTTTTTCCGGATTTTTCCGGATTTTTTTTTCCGGATTTTTATTTTCCGGATTTTTTTTTCGTATTTTTTTTTCCGGATTTTTCCGGATTTTTTTTTCCGGATTTTTTCGGATTTTTTTTTCCGGATTTTTTTTTTCGGATTTTTTTTTTCCGGATTTTTCCGGATTTTTATTTTCCGGATTTTTTCGGATTTTTTTTTCCGGATTTTTTTTTTCGGATTTTTTTTACCGGATTTTTTTTCCGGATTTTTTTTAATGGACTTTTTTTCCGGATTTTTCCGGATTTTTTTTTTTCGGATTTTTTTTCCTGATTTTTTTCCGGATTTTTTTTCCTGATTTTTCCGGATTTTTTTTTCCGGATTTTTCCGGATTTTTATTTTCCGGATTTTTTTTTCGGATTTTTTTTTCCGGATTTTTATTTCGGATTTTTTTTCCCGGATTTTTCCGGATTTTTCCGGATTTTTTTTTCCGGATTTTTCCGGATTTTTTCGGATTTTTTTTTCCGGATTTTTTCGGATTTTTTTTTTCGGATTTCTCCGGATTTTTTTTCCGGATTATTTTTCAGTATTTTTCCGGATTTTTTTTACCGGACTTTTTTTCCCGATTTCTCCGGATTTTTTTTTCTGATTTTTCCGGATTTTTATTTCCGGATTTTTTCGGATTTTTTTTTTTGGATTTCTCCGGATTTTTTTTTTCTGATTTTTCTGGATTTTTTTCCGGATTTTTTTTCCGGATTATTTTTCAGTATTTTTCCGGATTTTTTTTACCGGACTTTTTTTCCGGATTTTTCCGGATTTTTTTTCCGGATTTTTCCGGATTTTTTTTTCCGGATTTTTCCGGATTTTTTTTTCCGGATTTTTATTTTCCGGATTTTTTCGGATTTTTTTTTCCGGATTTTTTTTTTCGGATTTTTATTTCCGGATTTTTCCGGATTTTTTTTTCCGGATTTTTCCGGATTTTTTTTTCCGGATTTTTATTTTCCGGATTTTTTCGGATTTTTTTTTCCGGATTTTTTCTTTCGGATTTTTTTTTCCGGATTTTTATTTCCGGATTTTTTCGGATTTTTTTTTTTGGATTTCTCCGGATTTTTTTTTTCTGATTTTTCCGGATTTTTTTCCGGATTTTTTTTCCGGATTATTTTTCAGTATTTTTCCGGATTTTTTTTACCGGACTTTTTTTCCGGATTTTTCCGGATTTTTTTTCCGGATTTTTCCGGATTTTTTTTTCCGGATTTTTCCGGATTTTTTTTTCCGGATTTTTATTTTCCGGATTTTTTTTTCGTATTTTTTTTTCCGGATTTTTCCGGATTTTTTTTTTCCGGATTTTTTCGGATTTTTTTTTCCGGATTTTTTTTTTTGGATTTTTTTTTTCCGGATTTTTCCGGATTTTTATTTTCCGGATTTTTTCGGATTTTTTTTTCCGGATTTTTTTTTCCGGATTTTTCCGGATTTTTATTTTCCGGATTTTTTTTCGGATTTTTTTTTTCGGATTTCTCCGGATTTTTTTTTCTGATTTTTCCGGATTTTTATTTCCGGATTTTTTCGGATTTTTTTTTTTGGATTTCTCCGGATTTTTTTTTTCTGATTTTTCCGGATTTTTTTTCCGGATTTTTTTTCCAGATTTTTTTTCCGGATCTTTTTTTCCGGATTTTTCTTTTCCGGATTTTTTTCGGATTTTTTTTTTCGGATTTTTCCGGATTTTTTTTTCCGGATTTTTTCGGATATTTTTTTTCCGGATTTTTTTTTTTGGATTTTTTTTTTCCGGATTTTTCCGGATTTTTATTTTCCGGATTTTTTCGGATTTTTTTTTCCGGATTTTTTTTTCCGGATTTTTCCGGATTTTTATTTTCCGGATTTTTTTTCGGATTTTTTTTTTCGGATTTCTCCGGATTTTTTTTTCTGATTTTTCCGGATTTTTATTTCCGGATTTTTTCGGATTTTTTTTTTCGGATTTCTCCGGATTTTTTTTTTTCTGATTTTTCCGGATTTTTATTTCTGGATTTTTTCGGATTTTTTTTTTTTGGATTTCTCCGGATTTTTTTTTTCTGATTTTTCCGGATTTTTTTTACGGATTTTTTTTACGGATTATTTTTCAGTATTTTTCAGGATTTTTTTTACTGGACTTTTTTTCCAGATTTTTCCGGATTTTTTTTCCAGATTTTTCCGGATTTTTTTTTCCGGATTTTTTCAGATTTTTTTTTCGGATTTCTCCGGATTTTTTTTTTCTGATTTTTCCAGGTTTTTTTTCCGGATTTTTTCAGATTTTTTTTTCGGATTTCTCCGGATTTTTTTTTTCTGATTTTTCCAGGTTTTTTTTCCGGATTTTTTTTCCAGATTTTTTTTCCGGATTTTTTTTACGGATTTTTCCGGATTTTTTTTTCCGGATTTTTTTTTCCGGATTTTTCCAGATTTTTTTTACGGATTTTTTTTACGGATTATTTTTCAGTATTTTTCCGGATTTTTTTTACTGGACTTTTTTTCCAGATTTTTCCGGATTTTTTTTCCAGATTTTTCCGGATTTTTTTTTCCGGATTTTTTCAGATTTTTTTTTCGGATTTCTCCGGATTTTTTTTTTCTGATTTTTCCAGGTTTTTTTTCCGGATTTTTTTTCCAGATTTTTTTTTCAGGATTTTTTTTACGGATTTTTCCGGATTTTTTTTTCCGGATTTTTTTTTCCGGATTTTTCCGGATTTTTATTTTCCAAAATTTTTTCGGATTTCTTTTTCCGGATTTTTCCGGATTTTTTTTTCCGGATTTTTTCGGATTTTTTTTTCCGGATTTTTTTTTTCTGATTTTTTTTTCTGAATTTTCCGGATTTTTTTTTCCGGATTTTTTCGGATTTTTTTTTCCGGATTTTTTCGGATTTTTTTTTTCTGATTTTTCCGGATTTTTTTTCCAGATTTTTTTTCCGGATTTTTTTTTCCGGATTTTTACCGGACTTTTTTTCCGGATTTTTCCGGATTTTTTTTTCCCGGATTTTTTTTTCCGGATTTTTCCGGATTTTTTTTTTCGGATTTTTTTTCCGGATTTTTCCGGATTTTTTTGAATTTTTTTTCCGGATTTTTTTTACCGGACTTTTTTTCTGGATTTTTCCGGATTTTTTTTTCCCGGATTTTTTTTTCCGGATTTTTTTTCCGGATTTTTCCGGATTTTTTTTTTCCGGATTTTTTTTCCGGATTTTTTTTTCCAGATTTTTTTTTTCGGATTTTTTTTTCCGGATTTTTCCATATTTTTTTTTCCCGGATTTTTTTTTCCGGATTTTTTTTCCGGATTTTTCCGGATTTTTTTTTTCCGGATTTTTTTTCCGGATTTTTTTTTCCAGATTTTTTTTTTCGGATTTTTTTTTCCGGATTTTTCCATATTTTTTTTTCCGGATTTTTTCGGATTTTTTTTTCCGGATTTTTTCGGATTTTTTTTTTCTGATTTTTCCGGATTTTTTTTCCAGATTTTTTTTCCGGATTTTTTTTTCCGGATTTTTACCGGACTTTTTTTCCGGATTTTTCCGGATTTTTTTTTTCGGATTTTTTTTTCCGGATTTTTCCGGATTTTTCCGGATTTTTTTGAATTTTTTTTCCGGATTTTTTTTACCGGACTTTTTTTCTGGATTTTTCCGGATTTTTTTTTCGAGGATTTTTTTTTCCGGATTTTTTTTCCGGATTTTTCCGGATTTTTTTTTTCCGGATTTTTTTTCCGGATTTTTTTTTCCAGATTTTTTTTTCCGGATTTTTTTTTTCGGATTTTTTTTCCGGATTTTTCCGTATTTTTTTTCCGGATTTTTCGAAAAAAAAAATCCGAATTTTTTTTTTGGGATTTTTCCGGATTTATTTTTTCCGGATTTTTCGGATTTTTTTCCGGATTTTTCAAAAAAAAATTTCAGGATTTTTTTTTCCGGATTTTTTTTTCCGGATTTTTTTTTCCGGATTTTTCCATATTTTTTTTTGGATTTTTCGAAAAAAAAATTCCGGATGTTTCCGGATTTTTTTTTTCGGGATTTTTCCAAAAAAAATTTTCCGGATTTTTTTTTTCGGGATTTTTCCGGTTTTTTTTTTTCGGGATTTTTCCGGATTTTTTTTTCCGGATTTTTCGGATTTTTTTTCGGGCTTTTTTTTACTGGACTATTTTTCCGGATTTGTTTTTTTCAGATTTTTTTCCGGATTTTTTTCCGGATTTTTTTTCCGGATTATTTTTCAGTATTTTTCCGGATTTTTTTTACCGGACTTTTTTTCCGGATTTTTCCGGATTTTTTTTCCGGATTTTTCCGGATTTTTTTTTCCGGATTTTTCCGGATTTTTTTTTCCGGATTTTTTTTTCCGGATTTTTCCGGATTTTTATTTTCCGGATTTTTTTTTCGTATTTTTTTTTCCGGATTTTTCCGGATTTTTTTTTCCGGATTTTTTCGGATTTTTTTTTCCGGATTTTTTTTTTCGGATTTTTTTTTTCCGGATTTTTCCGGATTTTTATTTTCCGGATTTTTTTTTCGGATTTTTTTTTCCGGATTTTTCCGGATTTTTTTTCCCGGATTTTTTCGGATTTTTTTTTCCGGATTTTTTTTTTCGGATTTTTTTTTTCCGGATTTTTCCGGATTTTTATTTTCCGGATTTTTTTTTCGGATTTTTTTTTTCCGGATTTTTCCGGATTTTTTTTTCCGGATTTTTTCGGATTTTTTTTTCCTGATTTTTTTTTTCGGATTTTTTTTCCGGATTTTTTTTTCCGGATTTTTTCGGATTTTTTTTTCCCGGATTTTTTTTTCCGGATTTTTTTTCCGGATTTTTCCGGATTTTTTTTTTCCGGATTTTTTTTCCGGATTTTTTTTTCCAGATTTTTTTTTTCGGATTTTTTTTTCCGGATTTTTCCGGAATTTTTTTCCGGATTTTTTTTTTCGGATTTTTTTTCCGGATTTTTCCGTATTTTTTTTCCGGATTTTTCGAAAAAAAAAATCTGAATTTTTTTTTTGGGATTTTTCCGGATTTATTTTTTCCGGATTTTTCGGATTTTTTTCCGGATTTTTCAAAAAAAAATTTCAGGATTTTTTTTTCCGGATTTTTTTTTTCAGGATTTTTTTTTCCGGATTTTTCCATATTTTTTTTTGGATTTTTCGAAAAAAAAATTCCGGATGTTTCCGGATTTTTTTTTTCGGGATTTTTCCAAAAAAAAATTTCCGGATTTTTTTTTTCGGGATTTTTCCGGTTTTTTTTTTTCGGGATTTTTCCGGATTTTTTTTTCCGGATTTTTCGGATTTTTTTTCGGGCTTTTTTTTACTGGACTATTTTTCCGGATTTGTTTTTTTCGGATTTTTTTTCCGGATTTTTTTCCGGATTTTTTTTCCGGATTATTTTTCAGTATTTTTCCGGATTTTTTTTACCGGACTTTTTTTCCGGATTTTTCCGGATTTTTTTTCCGGATTTTTCCGGATTTTTTTTTCCGGATTTTTCCGGATTTTTTTTTCCGGATTTTTTTTCCGGATTTTTCCGGATTTTTATTTTCCGGATTTTTTTTTCGTATTTTTTTTTCCGGATTTTTTCGGATTTTTTTTCCCGGATTTTTTCGGATTTTTTTTTCCGGATTTTTTTTTTCGGATTTTTTTTTTCCGGATTTTTCCGGATTTTTATTTTCCGGATTTTTTCGGATTTTTTTTTCCGGATTTTTTTTTTCGGATTTTTTTTACCGGATTTTTTTTCCGGATTTTTTTTAATGGACTTTTTTTACGGATTTTTCCGGATTTTTTTTTTTCGGATTTTTTTTCCGGATTTTTTTTCCCGGATTTTTATTTCGGATTTTTTTTTCCGGATTTTTCCGGATTTTTCCGGATTTTTTTTTCCGGATTTTTCCGGATTTTTTCGGATTTTTTTTTCCGGATTTTTTCGGATTTTTTTTTTCGGATTTTTCCGGATTTTTATTTTCCGGATTTTTTTTTCGGATTTTTTTTCCCGGATTTTTATTTCGGATTTTTTTTTCCGGATTTTTCCGGATTTTTCCGGATTTTTTTTTCCGGATTTTTCCGGATTTTTTCGGATTTTTTTTTCCGGATTTTTTCGGATTTTTTTTTTCGGATTTCTCCGGATTTTTTTTCCGGATTATTTTTCAGTATTTTTCCGGATTTTTTTTACCGGACTTTTTTTCCCGATTTTTCCGGATTTTTTTTCCGGATTTTTCCGGATTTTTTTTTCCGGATTTTTCCGGATTTTTTTTTCCGGATTTCTCCGGATTTTTTTTTCCGGATTTTTCCGAATTTTTTTTTCCGGATTTTTTCGGATTTTTTTTTCCGGATTTTTTTTTTCGGATTTTTTTTCCGGATTTTTCCGGATTTTTTTTTCCGGATTTTTTCGGATTTTTTTTTCCTGATTTTTTTTTTCGGATTTTTTTTACCGGATTTTTTTTCCGGATTTTTTTTAATGGACTTTTTTTCCGGATTTTTCCGGATTTTTTTTTTTCGGATTTTTTTTCCTGATTTTTTACCGGATTTTTTTTCCGGATTTTTTTTTCCGGATTTTTTCGGATTTTTTTTTCCCGGATTTTTTTTTCCGGATTTTTTTTCCGGATTTTTTCGGATTTTTTTTCCGGATTTTTTCGGATTTTTTTTTTCGGATTTCTCCGGATTTTTTTTCCGGATTATTTTTCAGTATTTTTCCGGATTTTTTTTACCGGACTTTTTTTCCGGATTTTTCCGGATTTTTTTTCCGGATTTTTCCGGATTTTTTTTTCCGGATTTTTCCGGATTTTTTTTTCCGGATTTCTCCGGATTTTTTTTTCCGGATTTTTCCGGATTTTTTTTTCCGGATTTTTTCGGATTTTTTTTTCCGGATTTTTTTTTTCGGATTTTTTTTTTCCGGATTTTTCCGGATTTTTATTTTCCGGATTTTTTTTTCGGATTTTTTTTTCCGGATTTTTCCGGATTTTTTTTTCCGGATTTTTTCGGATTTTTTTTTCCTGATTTTTTTTTTCGGATTTCTTTTACCGGATTTTTTTTCCGGATTTTTTTTTCCGGATTTTTTCGGATTTTTTTTTCCCGGATTTTTCGAAAAAAAAAATCCGAATTTTTTTTTTGGGATTTTTCCGGATTTATTTTTTCCGGATTTTTCGGATTTTTTTCCGGATTTTTCAAAAAAAAATTTCAGGATTTTTTTTTCCGGATTTTTTTTTTCCGGATTTTTTTTTCCGGATTTTTCCATATTTTTTTTTGGATTTTTCGAAAAAAAAATTCCGGATGCTTCCGGATTTTTTTTTTCGGGATTTTTCCGGTTTTTTTTTTTCGGGATTTTTCCGGATTTTTTTTTCCGGATTTTTCGGATTTTTTTTCGGGCTTTTTTTTACTGGACTATTTTTCCGGATTTGTTTTTTTCGGATTTTTTTTCCGGATTTTTTTCCGGATTTTTTTTCCGGATTATTTTTCAGTATTTTTCCGGATTTTTTTTACCGGACTTTTTTTCCGGATTTTTCCGGATTTTTTTTCCGGATTTTTCCGGATTTTTTTTTCCGGATTTTTCCGGATTTTTTTTTCCGGATTTTTATTTTCCGGATTTTTTTTTCGTATTTTTTTTTCCGGATTTTTCCGGATTTTTTTTTCCGGATTTTTTCGGATTTTTTTTTCCGGATTTTTTTTTTCGGATTTTTTTTTTCCGGATTTTTCCGGATTTTTATTTTCCGGATTTTTTCGGATTTTTTTTTCCGGATTTTTTTTTTCGGATTTTTTTTACCGGATTTTTTTTCCGGATTTTTTTTAATGGATTTTTTTTCCGGATTTTTCCGGATTTTTTTTTCCGGATTTTTCCGGATTTTTTTTTCCGGATTTCTCCGGATTTTTTTTCCGGATTTTTCCGGATTTTTTTTTCCGGATTTTTTCGGATTTTTTTTTCCGGATTTTTTTTTCGGATTTTTTTTTTCCGGATTTTTCCGGATTTTTATTTTCCGGATTTTTTTTTCGGATTTTTTTTTCCGGATTTTTCCGGATTTTTTTTTCCGGATTTTTTCGGATTTTTTTTTCCGGATTTTTTTTCCAGATTTTTTTTCCGGATTTTTTTTACGGATTTTTCCGGATTTTTTTTACGGATTTTTCCGGATTTTTTTTTCCGGATTTTTCCGGATTTTTATTTTCCGGATTTTTTTTCGGATTTTTTTTTTCGGATTTTTCCGGATTTTTTTTTCCGGATTTTTTCGGATTTTTTTTTCCGGGTTTTTTCTTTCGGATTTTTTTTTTCGGATTTTTCCGGATTTTTTTTTTCGGATTTCTCCGGATTTTTTTTTTTCTGATTTTTCCGGATTTTTATTTCCGGATTTTTTCGGATTTTTTTTTTTGGATTTCTCCGGATTTTTTTTTTCTGATTTTTCCGGATTTTTTTTCCGGATTTTTTTTCCAGATTTTTTTTCCGGATTTTTTTTCCGGATTTTTCCGGATTTTTTTTTCCGGATTTTTTTTTCCGGATTTTTCCGGATTTTTATTTTCCGGATTTTTTTTCGGATTTTTTTTTTCGGATTTTTCCGGATTTTTTTTTCCGGATTTTTTCGGATTTTTTTTCCCGGATTTTTTCTTTCGGATTTTTTTTTTCGGATTTTTCCGGATTATTTTTTCCGGATTTTTTCGGATTTTTTTTTTCGGATTTCTCCGGATTTTTTTTTTTCTGATTTTTCCGGATTTTTATTTCTGGATTTTTTCGGATTTTTTTTTTTTGGATTTCTCCGGATTTTTTTTTTCTGATTTTTCCGGATTTTTTTTCCGGATTTTTTTTCCAGATTTTTTTTACGGATTTTTTTTACGGATTATTTTTCAGTATTTTTCCGGATTTTTTTTACTGGACTTTTTTTCCAGATTTTTCCGGATTTTTTTTCCAGATTTTTCCGGATTTTTTTTTCCGGATTTTTTCAGATTTTTTTTTCGGATTTCTCCGGATTTTTTTTTTCTGATTTTTCCAGGTTTTTTTTCCGGATTTTTTTTCCAGATTTTTTTTCCGGATTTTTTTTACGGATTTTTCCGGATTTTTTTTTCCGGATTTTTTTTTCCGGATTTTTCCGGATTTTTATTTTCCAAAATTTTTTCGGATTTCTTTTTCCGGATTTTTCCGGATTTTTTTTTCCGGATTTTTTCGGATTTTTTTTTCCGGATTTTTTTTTTCTGATTTTTTTTTCTGAATTTTCCGGATTTTTTTTTCCGGATTTTTTCGGATTTTTTTTTCCGGATTTTTTCGGATTTTTTTTTTCTGATTTTTCCGGATTTTTTTTCCAGATTTTTTTTCCGGATTTTTTTTTCCGGATTTTTAGCGGACTTTTTTTCCGGATTTTTTTTTCCCGGATTTTTTTTTCCGGATTTTTCCGGATTTTTTTTTTCGGATTTTTTTTTCCGGATTTTTCCGGATTTTTTTGAATTTTTTTTCCGGATTTTTTTTTTTCGGGATTTTTCCAAAAAAAATTTTCCGGATTTTTTTTTTCGGGATTTTTCCGGTTTTTTTTTTTCGGGATTTTTCCGGATTTTTTTTTCCGGATTTTTCGGATTTTTTTTCGGGCTTTTTTTTACTGGACTATTTTTCCGGATTTGTTTTTTTCGGATTTTTTTTCCGGATTTTTTTCCGGATTTTTTTTCCGGATTATTTTTCAGTATTTTTCCGGATTTTTTTTACCGGACTTTTTTTCCGGATTTTTCCGGATTTTTTTTCCGGATTTTTCCGGATTTTTTTTTCCGGATTTTTCCGGATTTTTTTTTCCGGATTTTTTTTTCCGGATTTTTCCGGATTTTTATTTTCCGGATTTTTTTTTCGTATTTTTTTTTCCGGATTTTACCGGATTTTTTTTTCCGGATTTTTTCGGATTTTTTTTTCCGGATTTTTTTTTTCGGATTTTTTTTTTCCGGATTTTTCCGGATTTTTATTTTCCGGATTTTTTCGGATTTTTTTTTCCGGATTTTTTTTTTCGGATTTTTTTTACCGGATTTTTTTTCCGGATTTTTTTTAATGGACTTTTTTTCCGGATTTTTCCGGATTTTTTTTTTTCGGATTTTTTTTCCTGATTTTTTTCCGGATTTTTTTTCCTGATTTTTCCGGATTTTTTTTTCCGGATTTTTCCGGATTTTTATTTTCCGGATTTTTTTTTCGGATTTTTTTTTCCGGATTTTTATTTCGGATTTTTTTTTCCGGATTTTTCCGGTTTTTTCCGGATTTTTTTTTCCGGATTTTTCCGGATTTTTTCGGATTTTTTTTTCCGGATTTTTTCGGATTTTTTTTTTCGGATTTCTCCGGATTTTTTTTCCGGATTATTTTTCAGTATTTTTCCGGATTTTTTTTACCGGACTTTTTTTCCCGATTTTTCCGGATTTTTTTTCCGGATTTTTCCGGATTTTTTTTTCCGGATTTTTCCGGATTTTTTTTTCCGGATTTCTCCGGATTTTTTTTTCCGGATTTTTCCGGATTTTTTTTTCCGGATTTTTTCGGATTTTTTTTTCCGGATTTTTTTTTTCGGATTTTTTTTTTCCGGATTTTTGTTTTCCGGATTTTTTTTCGGATTTTTTTTTCCGGATTTTTCCGGATTTTTTTTTCCGGATTTTTTCGGATTTTTTTTTCCTGATTTTTTTTTCGGATTTTTTTTACCGGATTTTTTTTCCGGATTTTTTTTAATGGACTTTTTTTCCGGATTTTTCCGGATTTTTTTTTTTCGGATTTTTTTTCCTGATTTTTTTCCGGATTTTTTTTCCGGATTTTTTTTTCCGGATTTTTCCGGATTTTTATTTTCCGGATTTTTTTTTCGGATTTTTTTTTCCGGATTTTTCCGGAATTTTTTTCCGGATTTTTTTTTTCGGATTTTTTTTCCGGATTTTTCCGTATTTTTTTTCCGGATTTTTCGAAAAAAAAAATCCGAATTTTTTTTTTGGGATTTTTCCGGATTTATTTTTTCCGGATTTTTCGGATTTTTTTCCGGATTTTTCAAAAAAAAATTTCAGGATTTTTTTTTCCGGATTTTTTTTTTCCGGATTTTTTTTTCCGGATTTTTCCATATTTTTTTTTGGATTTTTCGAAAAAAAAATTCCGGATGTTTCCGGATTTTTTTTTTCGGGATTTTTCCAAAAAAAATTTTCCGGATTTTTTTTTTCTGGATTTTTCCGGCTTTTTTTTTTCGGGATTTTTCCGGATTTTTTTTTCCGGATTTTTCGGATTTTTTTTCGGGCTTTTTTTTACTGGACTATTTTTCCGGATTTGTTTTTTTCGGATTTTTTTTCCGGATTTTTTTCCGGATTTTTTTTCCGGATTATTTTTCAGTATTTTTCCGGATTTTTTTTACCGGACTTTTTTTCCGGATTTTTCCGGATTTTTTTTCCGGATTTTTCCGGATTTTTTTTTCCGGATTTTTCCGGATTTTTTTTTCCGGATTTTTTTTTCCGGATTTTTCCGGATTTTTATTTTCCGGATTTTTTTTTCGTATTTTTTTTTCCGGATTTTTCCGGATTTTTTTTTCCGGATTTTTTCGGATTTTTTTTTCCGGATTTTTTTTTTCGGATTTTTTTTTTCCGGATTTTTCCGGATTTTTTTTTTCCGGATTTTTCCGGATTTTTTTTTTCGGATTTTTTTTACCGGATTTTTTTTCCGGATTTTTTTTAATGGACTTTTTTTCCGGATTTTTCCGGCTTTTTTTTTTTCGGATTTTTTTTCCTGATTTTTTTCCGGATTTTTTTTCCTGATTTTTCCGGATTTTTTTTTCCGGATTTTTCCGGATTTTTATTTTCCGGATTTTTTTTCGGATTTTTTTTTCCGGATTTTTATTTCGGATTTTTTTTTCCGGATTTTTCCGGATTTTTCCGGATTTTTTTTTCCGGATTTTTCCGGATTTTTTCGGATTTTTTTTTCCGGATTTTTTCGGATTTTTTTTTTCGGATTTCTCCGGATTTTTTTTTTTCTGATTTTTCCGGATTTTTTTTCCGGATTTTTTTTCCAGATTTTTTTTCCGGATTTTTTTTACGGATTTTTCCGGATTTTTTTTTCCGGATTTTTTTTTCCGGATTTTTTGTTCCGGATTTTTATTTTCCGGATTTTTTTTCCGGATTTTTCCGGATTTTTTTTTCCCGGATTTTTTTTTCCGGATTTTTCCGGATTTTTTTTTCGGATTTTTTTTCTCCATTAAAAGACTCTGATTTTACGGATTTTTCCGGATTTTTTTTTCTGGATTTTTTCGGATTTTTTTTTCCAGATTTTTTTTTTCGGATTTTTTTTTCCGGATTTTTCCGGATTTTTTTTCCGGATTTTTTTTTTCGGATTTTTTTTCCGGATTTTTTCGGATTTTTTTTCCAGATTTTTTTACGGATTTTTTTTTCTGGATTTTTTCGGATTTTTTTTTCCGGATTTTTTTTTTCGGATTTTTTTTTCGGATTTTTCCGGATTTTTTTTTCCAGCTTTTTTCGGATTTTTTTTTTCGGATTTCTCCGGATTTTTTTTTCTGATTTTTCCGGATTTTTTTTCCGGATTTTTTTTCCAGATTTTTTTTCCGGATTTTTTTTCCGGATTATTTTTCAGTATTTTTCCGGATTTTTTTTACTGGGCTTTTTTTTCAGATTTTTCCGGATTTTTTTTTCCAGATTTTTCCGGATTTTTTTTTCCGGATTTTTTCGGATTTTTTTTTTCGAATTTCTCCGGATTTTTTTTTTCGGATTTTTCTGGATTTTTTTTCCGGATTTTTTTTCCAGATTTTTTTTTTTCGGATTTTTTTTTCCGGATTTTTCCGGATTTTTTTTTCCGGATTTTTTCGGATTTTTTTTTTCTGATTTTTCCGGATTTTTTTTCCAGATTTTTTTTCCGGATTTTTCCGGATTTTTTTTTCCGGATTTTTTCGGATTTTTTTTCCGGATTTTTTTTACCGGACTTTTTTTCCGGATTTTTCCGGATTTTTTTTTCCCGGATTTTTTTTTCCGGATTTTTTTTTCCGGATTTTTTCATTTTTTTTAACGGATTTTTTTTCCGGATTTTTTTTACCGGACTTTTTTTCCGGATTTTTCCGGATTTTTTTTTCCCGGATTTTTTTTTCCGGATTTTTTTTTCCGGATTTTTCCGGATTTTTTTTTCCGGATTTTTTTTTTCTGATTTTTTTTTCCGGATTTTTCCGGATTTTTTTTCCGGATTTTTAAAAAAAAAAAATTCAGGATTTTTCGGATTTTTTTTCCGGATTTTTTTTCCAGATTTTTTTTCCGGATTTTTCCGGATTTTTTTTCCAGATTTTTTTTTCCCGGATTTTTTTTTCCGGATTTTTTTTCCCGGATTTTTCCGGATTTTTTTTTCCGGATTTTTTCGAATTTTTTTTCCGGATTTTTTTTACCGGACTTTTTTTCCGGATTTTTCCATATTTTTTTTCCGGATTTTTCGAAAAAAAAATTCCGGATTTTTCCGGATTTTTTTTCCGGGATTTTTCCAAAAAAAATTTCCGGATTTTTTTTCCTGATTTTTTTTTCAGGATTTTTTTTTCCGGATTTTTTTTTTCCGGATTTTTTTTTCCGGATTTTTCCATATTTTTTTTCCGGATTTTTCGAAAAAAAAATTCCGGATTTTTCCGGATTTTTTTTCCGGGATTTTTCCAAAAAAAAATTTCCGGATTTTTTTTCCTGATTTTTTTTTCAGGATTTTTTTTTCCGGATTTTTTTTTTCCGGATTTTTCCATATTTTTTTTCCGGATTTGTAGAAAAAATTTTTTTCGGATTTTTCTGATTTTTTTTCCGGATTTTTCAAAAAAAAAATTTCAGGATTTTTTTTTCTGGATTTTTCTTTTCAGGATTTTTTTTTCCGGATTTTTCCATATTTTTTTTCCGGATTTTTAAAAAAAAAAAATCCGGAATTTTCCGGATTTTTTTTTCGGGATTTTTCCGGATTTTTTTTCCGGATTTTTCGGATATTTTTTCCGGATATTTTTTTCCAGATTTTTTTTCCGGATTTTTCCGGATTTTTTGTTTCCGGATTTTTCCGGATTTTTTTTCCGGATTTTTCCGGATTTTTTTTTTCCGGATTTTTTTTCCTGATTTTTTCGGATTTTTTTTACCGGATTTTTTTTCCGGATTTTTTTTACCGGACTTTTTCCGGATTTTTTTTCCGGATTTTTCCGGATTTGTTTTTTTCGGATTTTTTTTCCGGATTTTTTTCCGGATTTTTTTTCCGGATTATTTTTCAGTATTTTTCCGGATTTTTTTTACCGGACTTTTTTTCCGGATTTTTCTGGATTTTTTTTCCGGATTTTTCCGGATTTTTTTTTCCGGATTTTTCCGGATTTTTTTTTCCGGATTTTTTTTTCCGGATTTTTCTGGATTTTTATTTTCCGGATTTTTTTTTCGTATTTTTTTTCCGGATTTTTCCGGATTTTTTTTCCGGATTTTTTCGGATTTTTTTTTCCGGATTTTTTTTTTCGGATTTTTTTTTCTGGATTTTTCCGGATTTTTATTTTCCGGATTTTTTTTCCGGATTTTTTTTTCCGGATTTTTCTGGATTTTTATTTTCCGGATTTTTTTTTCGGATTTTTTTTTCCGGATTTTTCCGGATTTTTTTTTCCGGATTTTTTCGGATTTTTTTTTCCGGATTTTTTTTTTCGGATTTTTTTTACCGGATTTTTTTTCCGGATTTTTTTTAATGGACTTTTTTTCCGGATTTTTCCTGATTTTTTTTTTTTCGGATTTTTTTTCCTGATTTTTTTCCGGATTTTTTTCCGGATTTTTCCGGATTTTTTTTTCCGGATTTTTCCGGATTTTTATTTCCGGATTTTTTTTTCGGATTTTTTTTTCCGGATTTTTCCGATTTTTTTTTCCTGATTTTTTCGGATTTTTTTTTCCGGATTTTTTCGGATTTTTTTTTTTGGATTTCTCCGGATTTTTTTTTCTGGATTTTTTCGGATTTTTTTTTCCAGATTTTTTTTTTCGGATTTTTTTTTCCGGATTTTTCCGGATTTTTTTTCCGGATTTTTTTTTTCGGATTTTTTTTCCGGATTTTTCCGGATTTTTTTTCCGGATTGTTCGAAAAAAAAAATCCAAATTTTTTTTTGGGATTTTTCCGGATTTTTTTTCCAGATTTTTTTTACGGATTTTTTTTTCTGGATTTTTTCGGATTTTTTTTTCCGGATTTTTTTTTTCGGATTTTTTTTTCGGATTTTTCCGGATTTTTTTTTCCAGATTTTTTCGGATTTTTTTTTTCGGATTTCTCCGGATTTTTTTTTCTGATTTTTCCGGATTTTTTTTCCGGATTTTTTTTCCAGATTTTTTTTCCGGATTTTTTTTCCGGATTATTTTTCAGTATTTTTCCGGATTTTTTTTACTGGGCTTTTTTTCCAGATTTTTCCGGATTTTTTTTTCCAGATTTTTCCGGATTTTTTTTTCCGGATTTTTTCGGATTTTTTTTTTCGAATTTCTCCGGATTTTTTTTTTCGGATTTTTCTGGATTTTTTTTCCGGATTTTTTTTCCAGATTTTTTTTTTTCGGATTTTTTTTTCCGGATTTTTCCGGATTTTTTTTTCCGGATTTTTTCGGATTTTTTTTTTCTGATTTTTCCGGATTTTTTTTCCAGATTTTTTTTCCGGATTTTTCCGGATTTTTTTTTCCGGATTTTTTCGGATTTTTTTTCCGGATTTTTTTTACCGGACTTTTTTTCCGGATTTTTCCGGATTTTTTTTCCCGGATTTTTTTTTCCGGATTTTTTTTTCCGGATTTTTCCGGATTTTTTTTTCCGGATTTTTTTTTTCTGATTTTTTTTTCCGGATTTTTCCGGATTTTTTTTCCGGATTTTTAAAAAAAAAAAAATTCAGGATTTTTCGGATTTTTTTTCCGGATTTTTTTTCCAGATTTTTTTTCCGGATTTTTCCGGATTTTTTTTCCAGATTTTTTTTTCCCGGATTTTTTTTTCCGGATTTTTTTTCCCGGATTTTTCCGGATTTTTTTTTCCGGATTTTTTCGAATTTTTTTTCCGGATTTTTTTTACCGGACTTTTTTTCCGGATTTTTCCATATTTTTTTTCCGGATTTTTCGAAAAAAAAATTCCGGATTTTTCCGGATTTTTTTTCCGGGATTTTTCCAAAAAAAAATTTCCGGATTTTTTTTCCTGATTTTTTTTTCCGGATTTTTTTTTCCGGATTTTTTTTTTCCGGATTTTTTTTTCCGGATTTTTCCATATTTTTTTTCCGGATTTTTCGAAAAAAAAATTCCGGATTTTTCCGGATTTTTTTTCCGGGATTTTTCCAAAAAAAAATTTCCGGATTTTTTTTCCTGATTTTTTTTTCAGGATTTTTTTTTCCGGATTTTTTTTTTCCGGATTTTTCCGGATTTTTTTTTCTGGATTTTTTTTTCCGGATTTTTTTTTCCGGATTTTTCCGGATTTTTATTTTCCGGATTTTTTTTCCGGATTTTTCCGGATTTTTTTTTCTGGATTTTTTTTTCCGGATTTTTTTTTCCGGATTTTTCCGGATTTTTATTTTCCGGATTTTTTTTCGGATTTTTTTTTTCGGATTTTTCCGGATTTTTTCGTTTTTTTTTTTTTCGGATTTCTCCGGATTTTTTTTTTTCTGATTTTTCCGGATTTTTATTTCCGGATTTTTTCGGATTTTTTTTTTTGGATTTCTCCGGATTTTTTTTTTCTGATTTTTCCGGATTTTTTTTCCGGATTTTTTTTCCAGATTTTTTTTACGGATATTTTTTACGGATTATTTTTCAGTATTTTTCCGGATTTTTTTTACTGGACTTTTTTTCCAGATTTTTCCGGATTTTTTTTCCAGATTTTTCCGGATTTTTTTTTCCGGATTTTTTCGGATTTTTTTTTTCGGATTTCTCCGGATTTTTTTTTTCTGATTTTTCCGGATTTTTTTTCTGGATTTTTTTTCCAGATTTTTTTTCCGGATTTTTTTAACGGATTTTTCCGGATTTTTTTTTCCGGATTTTTTTTTCCGGATTTTTCCGGATTTTTATTTTCCGGATTTTTTTTCGGATTTCTTTTTCCGGATTTTTCCGGATTTTTTTTTCCGGATTTTTTCGGATTTTTTTTTCCGGATTTTTTTTTTCTGATTTTTTTTTCGGATTTTTCCGGATTTTTTTTTCCGGATTTTTTCGGATTTTTTTTTTCTGATTTTTCCGGTTTTTTTTCCAGATTTTTTTTCCGGATTTTTTTTTCCGGATTTTTACCGGACTTTTTTTCCGGATTTTTCCGGATTTTTTTTTCCCGGATTTTTTTTTCCGGATTTTTCCGGATTTTTTTTTTCGGATTTTTTTTTCCGGATTTTTCCGGATTTTTTTGAATTTTTTTTCCGGATTTTTTTTACCGGACTTTTTTTCTGGATTTTTCCGGATTTTTTTTTCCCGGATTTTTTTTTCCGGATTTTTTTTCCGGATTTTTCCGGATTTTTTTTTTCCGGATTTTTTTTCCGGATTTTTTTTTCCAGCTTTTTTTTTTCGGATTTTTTTTTCCGGATTTTTCCGGATTTTTTTTCCGGATTTTTTTTTTCGGATTTTTTTTCCGGATTTTTCGAAAAAAAAATCCGAATTTTTTTTTGGGGATTTTTCCGGATTTATTTTTTCCGGATTTTTCGGATTTTTTTCCGGATTTTTCAAAAAAAAAATTCAGGATTTTTTTTTCCGGATTTTTTTTTTCCGGATTTTTTCGGATTTTTTTTTTTCGGATTTTTTTTCCTGATTTTTTTCCGGATTTTTTTCCGGATTTTTCCGGATTTTTTTTTCCGGATTTTTCCGGATTTTTATTTTCCGGATTTTTTTTTCGGATTTTTTTTTCCGGATTTTTCCGGATTTTTTTTTCCGGATTTTTTCGGATTTTTTTTCCCGGATTTTTTCGGATTTTTTTTTTCGGATTTCTCCGGATTTTTTTTTCTGATTTTTCCGGATTTTTATTTCCGGATTTTTTCGGATTTTTTTTTTTGGATTTCTCCGGATTTTTTTTTTCTGATTTTTCCGGATTTTTTTTCCGGATTTTTTTTCCAGATTTTTTTTCCGGATTTTTTTTCCGGATTTTTCCTGATTTTTTTTTCCGGATTTTTTTTTCCGGATTTTTCCGGATTTTTTTTTCCGGATTTTTTCGGATTTTTTTTTCCGGATTTTTTCTTTCGGATTTTTTTTTTCGGATTTTTCCGGATTATTTTTTCCGGATTTTTTCGGATTTTTTTTTTCGGATTTCTCCGGATTTTTTTTTTTCTGATTTTTCCGGATTTTTATTTCTGGATTTTTTCGGATTTTTTTTTTTTGGATTTCTCCGTATTTTTTTTTTCTGATTTTTCCGGATTTTTTTTCCGGATTTTTTTTCCAGATTTTTTTTACGGATTTTTTTTCCAGATTTTTCCGGATTTTTTTTCCAGATTTTTCCGGATTTTTTTTTCCGGATTTTTTCAGATTTTTTTTTCGGATTTCTCCGGATTTTTTTTTTCTGATTTTTCCAAGTTTTTTTTCCGGATTTTTTTTCCAGATTTTTTTTCCGGATTTTTTTTACGGATTTTTCCGGATTTTTTTTTCCGGATTTTTTTTTCCGGATTTTTCCGGATTTTTATTTTCCAAAATTTTTTCGGATTTCTTTTTCCGGATTTTTCCGGATTTTTTTTTCCGGATTTTTTCGGATTTTTTTTTCCGGATTTTTTTTTTCTGATTTTTTTTTCTGAATTTTCCGGATTTTTTTTTCCGGATTTTTTCGGATTTTTTTTTCCGGATTTTTTCGGATTTTTTTTTTCTGATTTTTCCGGATTTTTTTTCCAGATTTTTTTTCCGGATTTTTTTTTCCGGATTTTTACCGGACTTTTTTTCCGGATTTTTCCGGATTTTTTTTTCCCGGATTTTTTTTTCCGGATTTTTCCGGATTTTTTTTTTCGGATTTTTTTTTCCGGATTTTTCCGGATTTTTTTGAATTTTTTTTCCGGATTTTTTTTACCGGACTTTTTTTCGGGATTTTTCCGGATTTTTTTTTCCCGGATTTTTTTTTCCGGATTTTTTTTCCGGATTTTTCCGGATTTTTTTTTTCCGGATTTTTTTTCCAGATTTTTTTTTCCAGATTTTTTTTTTCGGATTTTTTTTTCCGGATTTTTCCGGATTTTTTTTCCGGATTTTTTTTTTCGGATTTTTTTTCCGGATTTTTCCGTATTTTTTTTCCGGATTTTTCGAAAAAAAAAATCCGAATTTTTTTTTGGGGATTTTTCCGGATTTATTTTTTCCGGATTTTTCGGATTTTTTTCCGGATTTTTCAAAAAAAAAATTCAGGATTTTTTTTTCCGGATTTTTTTTTTCCGGATTTTTTTTTCCGGATTTTTCCATATTTTTTTTTGGATTTTTCGAAAAAAAAATTCCGGATGTTTCCGGATTTTTTTTTTCGGGATTTTTCCAAAAAAAATTTTCCGGATTTTTTTTTTCGGGATTTTTCCGGTTTTTTTTTTTCGGGATTTTTCCGGATTTTTTTTCGGGCTTTTTTTTCTGGACTATTTTTCCGGATTTGTTTTTTTCGGATTTTTTTCCGGATTTTTTTTCGGATTTTTTTTTCCGGATTTTTTTTCCAGATTTTTTTTTCCAGATTTTTTTTTTCGGATTTTTTTTTCCGGATTTTTCCGGATTTTTTTTCCGGATTTTTTTTTTCGGATTTTTTTTCCGGATTTTTCCGTATTTTTTTTCCGTATTTTTCGAAAAAAAAAATCCGAATTTTTTTTGGGGGATTTTTCCGGATTTATTTTTTCCGGATTTTTCGGATTTTTTTCCGGATTTTTCAAAAAAAAATTTCAGGATTTTTTTTTCCGGATTTTTTTTTTCCGGATTTTTTTTTCCGGATTTTTCCATATTTTTTTTTGGATTTTTCGAAAAAAAAATTCCGGATGTTTCCGGATTTTTTTTTTCGGGATTTTTCCAAAAAAAATTTTCCGGATTTTTTTTTTCGGGATTTTTCCGGTTTTTTTTTTTCGGGATTTTTCCGGATTTTTTTTCGGGCTTTTTTTTCTGGACTATTTTTCCGGATTTGTTTTTTTCGGATTTTTTTCCGGATTTTTTTCCGGATTTTTTTTCCGGATTATTTTTCAGTATTTTTCCGGATTTTTTTTACCGGACTTTTTTTCCGGATTTTTCCGGATTTTTTTCCGGATTTTTCCGGATTTTTTTTTCCGGATTTTTCCGGATTTTTTTTTCCGGATTTTTTTTTCCGGATTTTTCCGGATTTTTATTTTCCGGATTTTTTTTTCGTATTTTTTTTTCCGGATTTTTCCGGATTTTTTTTTCCGGATTTTTTCGGATTTTTTTTTCCGGATTTTTTTTTCCGGATTTTTTTTTTCCGGATTTTTCCGGATTTTTATTTTCCGGATTTTTTTTTCGGATTTTTTTTTCCGGATTTTTCCGGATTTTTATTTCCGGATTTTTTCGGATTTTTTTTCCAGATTTTTTTTACGGATTTTTTTTACGGATTATTTTTCAGTATTTTTCCGGATTTTTTTTACTGGACTTTTTTTCCAGATTTTTCCGGATTTTTTTTCCAGATTTTTCCGGATTTTTTTTTCCGGATTTTTTCAGATTTTTTTTTCGGATTTCTCCGGATTTTTTTTTTCTGATTTTTCCAAGTTTTTTTTCCGGATTTTTTTTCCAGATTTTTTTTCCGGATTTTTTTTACGGATTTTTCCGGATTTTTTTTTCCAGATTTTTTTTTCCGGATTTTTCCGGATTTTTATTTTCCAAAATTTTTTCGGATTTCTTTTTCCGGATTTTTCCGGATTTTTTTTTCCGGATTTTTTCGGATTTTTTTTTCCGGATTTTTTTTTTCTGATTTTTTTTTCTGAATTTTCCGGATTTTTTTTTCCGGATTTTTTCGGATTTTTTTTTCCGGATTTTTTCGGATTTTTTTTTTCTGATTTTTCCGGATTTTTTTTCCAGATTTTTTTTCCGGATTTTTTTTTCCGGATTTTTCGGATTTTTTTTCGGGATTTTTTTTACTGGACTATTTTTCCGGATTTGTTTTTTTCGGATTTTTTTCCGGATTTTTTTCCGGATTTTTTTTCCGGATTATTTTTCAGTATTTTTCCGGATTTTTTTTACCGGACTTTTTTTCCGGATTTTTCCGGATTTTTTTCCGGATTTTTCCGGATTTTTTTTTCCGGATTTTTCCGGATTTTTTTTTCCGGATTTTTTTTTCCGGATTTTTCCGGATTTTTATTTTCCGGATTTTTTTTTCGTATTTTTTTTTCCGGATTTTTCCGGATTTTTTTTTCCGGATTTTTTCGGATTTTTTTTTCCGGATTTTTTTTTCCGGATTTTTTTTTTCCGGATTTTTCCGGATTTTTATTTTCCGGATTTTTTTTTCGGATTTTTTTTTCCGGATTTTTCCGGATTTTTTTTTCCGGATTTTTTCGGATTTTTTTTCCAGATTTTTTTTACGGATTTTTTTTACGGATTATTTTTCAGTATTTTTCCGGATTTTTTTTACTGGACTTTTTTTCCAGATTTTTCCGGATTTTTTTTCCAGATTTTTCCGGATTTTTTTTTCCGGATTTTTTCAGATTTTTTTTTCGGATTTCTCCGGATTTTTTTTTTCTGATTTTTCCAAGTTTTTTTTCCGGATTTTTTTTCCAGATTTTTTTTCCGGATTTTTTTTACGGATTTTTCCGGATTTTTTTTTCCAGATTTTTTTTTCCGGATTTTTCCGGATTTTTATTTTCCAAAATTTTTTCGGATTTCTTTTTCCGGATTTTTCCGGATTTTTTTTTCCGGATTTTTTCGGATTTTTTTTTCCGGATTTTTTTTTTCTGATTTTTTTTTCTGAATTTTCCGGATTTTTTTTTCCGGATTTTTTCGGATTTTTTTTTCCGGATTTTTTCGGATTTTTTTTTTCTGATTTTTCCGGATTTTTTTTCCAGATTTTTTTTCCGGATTTTTTTTTCCGGATTTTTCGGATTTTTTTTCGGGCTTTTTTTTACTGGACTATTTTTCCGGATTTGTTTTTTTCGGATTTTTTTCCGGATTTTTTTCCGGATTTTTTTTCCGGATTATTTTTCAGTATTTTTCCGGATTTTTTTTACCGGACTTTTTTTCCGGATTTTTCCGGATTTTTTTCCGGATTTTTCCGGATTTTTTTTTCCGGATTTTTCCGGATTTTTTTTTCCGGATTTTTTTTTCCGGATTTTTCCGGATTTTTATTTTCCGGATTTTTTTTTCGTATTTTTTTTTCCGGATTTTTCCGGATTTTTTTTTCCGGATTTTTTCGGATTTTTTTTTCCGGATTTTTTTTTCCGGATTTTTTTTTTCCGGATTTTTCCGGATTTTTATTTTCCGGATTTTTTTTTCGGATTTTTTTTTCCGGATTTTTCCGGATTTTTTTTTCCGGATTTTTTCGGATTTTTTTTCCAGATTTTTTTTACGGATTTTTTTTACGGATTATTTTTCAGTATTTTTCCGGATTTTTTTTACTGGACTTTTTTTCCAGATTTTTCCGGATTTTTTTTCCAGATTTTTCCGGATTTTTTTTTCCGGATTTTTTCAGATTTTTTTTTCGGATTTCTCCGGATTTTTTTTTTCTGATTTTTCCAAGTTTTTTTTCCGGATTTTTTTTCCAGATTTTTTTTCCGGATTTTTTTTACGGATTTTTCCGGATTTTTTTTTCCAGATTTTTTTTCCGGATTTTTTTTTTCGGATTTTTTTTCCGGATTTTTCCGGATTTTTTTTCCGGATTTTTTAAAAAAAAAAAATTCAGGATTTTTCGGATTTTTTTTCCGGATTTTTTTTCCAGATTTTTTTTCCGGATTTTTCCGGATTTTTTTTCCAGATTTTTTTTTCCCGGATTTTTTTTTCCGGATTTTTTTTCCCGGATTTTTCCGGATTTTTTTTTCCGGATTTTTTCAAATTTTTTTTCCGGATTTTTTTTACCGGACTTTTTTTCCGGATTTTTCCATATTTTTTTTCCGGATTTTTCGAAAAAAAAATTCCGGATTTTTCCGGATTTTTTTTCCGGGATTTTTCCAAAAAAAAATTTCCGGATTTTTTTTCCTGATTTTTTTTTCCGGATTTTTTTTTCCGGATTTTTTTTTTCCGGATTTTTTTTTCCGGATTTTTCCATATTTTTTTTCCGGATTTTTCGAAAAAAAAATTCCGGATTTTTCCGGATTTTTTTTCCGGGATTTTTCCAAAAAAAAATTTCCGGATTTTTTTTCCTGATTTTTTTTTCAGGATTTTTTTTTCCGGATTTTTTTTTTCCGGATTTTTCCGGATTTTTTTTTCTGGATTTTTTTTTCCGGATTTTTTTTTCCGGATTTTTCCGGATTTTTATTTTCCGGATTTTTTTTCCGGATTTTTCCGGATTTTTTTTTCTGGATTTTTTTTTCCGGATTTTTTTTTCCGGATTTTTCCGGATTTTTATTTTCCGGATTTTTTTTCGGATTTTTTTTTTCGGATTTTTCCGGATTTTTTCGGTTTTTTTTTTTTCGGATTTCTCCGGATTTTTTTTTTTCTGATTTTTCCGGATTTTTATTTCCGGATTTTTTCGGATTTTTTTTTTTGGATTTCTCCGGATTTTTTTTTTCTGATTTTTCCGGATTTTTTTTCCAGATTTTTTTTCCAGATTTTTTTTACGGATATTTTTTACGGATTATTTTTCAGTATTTTTCCGGATTTTTTTTACTGGACTTTTTTTCCAGATTTTTCCGGATTTTTTTTCCAGATTTTTCCGGATTTTTTTTTCCGGATTTTTTCGGATTTTTTTTTTCGGATTTCTCCGGATTTTTTTTTTCTGATTTTTCCGGATTTTTTTTCTGGATTTTTTTTCCAGATTTTTTTTCCGGATTTTTTTTACGGATTTTTCCGGATTTTTTTTTCCGGATTTTTTCGGATTTTTTTTTCCGGATTTTTTTTCCGGATTTTTCGAAAAAAAAAATCCAAACTTTTTTTTGGGATTTTTCCGGATTTTTTTTCCAGATTTTTTTTACGGATTTTTTTTTCTGGATTTTTTCGGATTTTTTTTTCCGGATTTTTTTTTTCGGATTTTTTTTTCGGATTTTTCCGGATTTTTTTTTCCAGATTTTTTCGGATTTTTTTTTTCGGATTTCTCCGGATTTTTTTTTCTGATTTTTCCGGATTTTTTTTCCGGATTTTTTTTCCAGATTTTTTTTCCGGATTTTTTTTCCGGATTATTTTTCAGTATTTTTCCGGATTTTTTTTACTGGGCTTTTTTTCCAGATTTTTCCGGATTTTTTTTTCCAGATTTTTCCGGATTTTTTTTTCCGGATTTTTTCGGATTTTTTTTTTCGAATTTCTCCGGATTTTTTTTTCGGATTTTTCTGGATTTTTTTTCCGGATTTTTTTTCCAGATTTTTTTTTTTCGGATTTTTTTTTCCGGATTTTTCCGGATTTTTTTTTCCGGATTTTTTCGGATTTTTTTTTTCTGATTTTTCCGGATTTTTTTTCCAGATTTTTTTTCCGGATTTTTCCGGATTTTTTTTTCCGGATTTTTTCGGATTTTTTTTCCGGATTTTTTTTACCGGACTTTTTTTCCGGATTTTTCCGGATTTTTTTTTCCCGGATTTTTTTTTCCGGATTTTTTTTCCCGGATTTTTCCGGATTTTTTTTTCCGGATTTTTTCGAATTTTTTTTCCGGATTTTTTTTACCGGACTTTTTTTCCGGATTTTTCCGGATTTTTTTTTCCCGGATTTTTTTTTCCGGATTTTTTTTTCCGGATTTTTCCGGATTTTTTTTTCCGGATTTTTTTTTTCTGATTTTTTTTTCCGGATTTTTCCGGATTTTTTTTCCGGATTTTTAAAAAAAAAAAAATTCAGGATTTTTCGGATTTTTTTTCCGGATTTTTTTTCCAGATTTTTTTTCCGGATTTTTCCGGATTTTTTTTTTCGGATTTTTCCAAGTTTTTTTTCCGGATTTTTTTTCCAGATTTTTTTTCCGGATTTTTTTTACGGATTTTTCCGGATTTTTTTTTCCAGATTTTTTTTCCGGATTTTTTTTTTCGGATTTTTTTTCCGGATTTTTCCGGATTTTTTTTCCGGATTTTTCGAAAAAAAAAATCCAAATTTTTTTTTGGGATTTTTCCGGATTTTTTTTCCAGATTTTTTTTACGGATTTTTTTTTCTGGATTTTTTCGGATTTTTTTTTCCGGATTTTTTTTTTCGGATTTTTTTTTCGGATTTTTCCGGATTTTTTTTTCCAGATTTTTTCGGATTTTTTTTTTCGGATTTCTCCGGATTTTTTTTTCTGATTTTTCCGGATTTTTTTTCCGGATTTTTTTTCCAGATTTTTTTTCCGGATTTTTTTTCCGGATTATTTTTCAGTATTTTTCCGGATTTTTTTTACTGGGCTTTTTTTCCAGATTTTTCCGGATTTTTTTTTCCAGATTTTTCCGGATTTTTTTTTCCGGATTTTTTCGGATTTTTTTTTTCGAATTTCTCCGGATTTTTTTTTTCGGATTTTTCTGGATTTTTTTTCCGGATTTTTTTTCCAGATTTTTTTTTTTCGGATTTTTTTTTCCGGATTTTTCCGGATTTTTTTTTCCGGATTTTTTCGGATTTTTTTTTTCTGATTTTTCCGGATTTTTTTTCCAGATTTTTTTTCCGGATTTTTCCGGATTTTTTTTTCCGGATTTTTTCGGATTTTTTTTCCGGATTTTTTTTACCGGACTTTTTTTCCGGATTTTTCCGGATTTTTTTTTCCCGGATTTTTTTTTCCGGATTTTTTTTCCCGGATTTTTCCGGATTTTTTTTTCCGGATTTTTTCGAATTTTTTTTCCGGATTTTTTTTACCGGACTTTTTTTCCGGATTTTTCCGGATTTTTTTTTCCCGGATTTTTTTTTCCGGATTTTTTTTTCCGGATTTTTCCGGATTTTTTTTTCCGGATTTTTTTTTTCTGATTTTTTTTTCCGGATTTTTCCGGATTTTTTTTCCGGATTTTTAAAAAAAAAAAAATTCAGGATTTTTCGGATTTTTTTTCCGGATTTTTTTTCCAGATTTTTTTTCCGGATTTTTCCGGATTTTTTTTCCAGATTTTTTTTTCCCGGATTTTTTTTCCGGATTTTTTTTCCCGGATTTTTCCGGATTTTTTTTTCCGGATTTTTTCGAATTTTTTTTCCGGATTTTTTTTACCGGACTTTTTTTCCGGATTTTTCCATATTTTTTTTCCGGATTTTTCGAAAAAAAAATTCCGGATTTTTCCGGATTTTTTTTCCGGGATTTTTCCAAAAAAAAATTTCCGGATTTTTTTTCCTGATTTTTTTTTCCGGATTTTTTTTTCCGGATTTTTTTTTTCCGGATTTTTTTTTCCGGATTTTTCCATATTTTTTTTCCGGATTTTTCGAAAAAAAAATTCCGGATTTTTCCGGATTTTTTTTCCGGGATTTTTCCAAAAAAAAATTTCCGGATTTTTTTTCCTGATTTTTTTTTCAGGATTTTTTTTTCCGGATTTTTTTTTTCCGGATTTTTCCGGATTTTTTTTTCTGGATTTTTTTTTCCGGATTTTTTTTTCCGGATTTTTCCGGATTTTTATTTTCCGGATTTTTTTTCCGGATTTTTCCGGATTTTTTTTTCTGGATTTTTTTTTCCGGATTTTTTTTTCCGGATTTTTCCGGATTTTTATTTTCCGGATTTTTTTTCGGATTTTTTTTTTCGGATTTTTCCGGATTTTTTCGGTTTTTTTTTTTTCGGATTTCTACGGATTTTTTTTTTTCTGATTTTTCCGGATTTTTATTTCCGGATTTTTTCGGATTTTTTTTTTTGGATTTCTCCGGATTTTTTTTTTCTGATTTTTCCGGATTTTTTTTCCAGATTTTTTTTCCAGATTTTTTTTACAGATATTTTTTACGGATTATTTTTCAGTATTTTTCCGGATTTTTTTTACTGGACTTTTTTTCCAGATTTTTCCGGATTTTTTTTCCAGATTTTTCCGGATTTTTTTTTCCGGATTTTTTCGGATTTTTTTTTTCGGATTTCTCCGGATTTTTTTTTTCTGATTTTTCCGGATTTTTTTTCTGGATTTTTTTTCCAGATTTTTTTTCCGGATTTTTTTTACGGATTTTTCCGGATTTTTTTTTCCGGATTTTTTTTTCCGGATTTTTCCGGATTTTTATTTTCCGGATTTTTTTTCGGATTTCTTTTTCCGGATTTTTCCGGATTTTTTTTTCCGGATTTTTTCGGATTTTTTTTTCCGGATTTTTTTTTTCTGATTTTTTTTTCGGATTTTTCCGGATTTTTTTTTCCGGATTTTTTCGGATTTTTTTTTTCTGATTTTTCCGGTTTTTTTTCCAGATTTTTTTTCCGGATTTTTTTTTCCGGATTTTTACCGGACTTTTTTTCCGGATTTTTCCGGATTTTTTTTTCCCGGATTTTTTTTTCCGGATTTTTCCGGATTTTTTTTTTCGGATTTTTTTTTCCGGATTTTTCCGGATTTTTTTGAATTTTTTTTCCGGATTTTTTTTACCGGACTTTTTTTCTGGATTTTTCCGGATTTTTTTTTCCGGATTTTTTTTCCGGATTTTTCCGGATTTTTTTTTTCCGGATTTTTTTTCCGGATTTTTTTTTCCAGCTTTTTTTTTTTGGATTTTTTTTTCCGGATTTTTCCGGATTTTTTTTCCGGATTTTTTTTTTCGGATTTTTTTTCCGGATTTTTCGAAAAAAAAATCCGAATTTTTTTTGGGGGATTTTTCCGGATTTATTTTTTCCGGATTTTTCGGATTTTTTTCCGGATTTTTCAAAAAAAAAATTCAGGATTTTTTTTTCCGGATTTTTTTTTTCCGGATTTTTTCGGATTTTTTTTCCTGATTTTTTTCCGGATTTTTTTCCGGATTTTTCCGGATTTTTTTTTCCGGATTTTTCCGGATTTTTATTTTCCGGATTTTTTTTTCGGATTTTTTTTTCCGGATTTTTCCGGATTTTTTTTTCCGGATTTTTTCGGATTTTTTTTCCCGGATTTTTTCGGATTTTTTTTTTCGGATTTCTCCGGATTTTTTTTTCTGATTTTTCCGGATTTTTATTTCCGGATTTTTTCGGATTTTTTTTTTTGGATTTCTCCGGATTTTTTTTTTCTGATTTTTCCGGATTTTTTTTCCGGATTTTTTTTCCAGATTTTTTTTCCGGATTTTTTTTCCGGATTTTTCCCGATTTTTTTTTCCGGATTTTTTTTTCCGGATTTTTCCGGATTTTTATTTTCCGGATTTTTTTTCGGATTTTTTTTTTCGGATTTTTCCGGATTTTTTTTTCCGGATTTTTTCGGATTTTTTTTTCCGGATTTTTTCTTTCGGATTTTTTTTTTCGGATTTTTCCGGATTATTTTTTCCGGATTTTTTCGGATTTTTTTTTTCGGATTTCTCCGGATTTTTTTTTTTCTGATTTTTCCGGATTTTTATTTCTGGATTTTTTCGGATTTTTTTTTTTTGGATTTCTCCGTATTTTTTTTTTCTGATTTTTCCGGATTTTTTTTCCGGATTTTTTTTCCAGATTTTTTTTACGGATTTTTTTTCCAGATTTTTCCGGATTTTTTTTCCAGATTTTTCCGGATTTTTTTTTCCGGATTTTTTCAGATTTTTTTTTCGGATTTCTCCGGATTTTTTTTTTCTGAATTTTCCGGATTTTTTTTTCCGGATTTTTTCGGATTTTTTTTTCCGGATTTTTTCGGATTTTTTTTTTCTGATTTTTCCGGATTTTTTTTCCAGATTTTTTTTCCGGATTTTTTTTTCCGGATTTTTACCGGACTTTTTTTCCGGATTTTTCCGGATTTTTTTTTCCCGGATTTTTTTTTCCGGATTTTTCCGGATTTTTTTTTTCGGATTTTTTTTTCCGGATTTTTCCGGATTTTTTTGAATTTTTTTTCCGGATTTTTTTTACCGGACTTTTTTTCGGGATTTTTCCGGATTTTTTTTTCCCGGATTTTTTTTTCCGGATTTTTTTTCCGGATTTTTCCGGATTTTTTTTTTCCGGATTTTTTTTCCAGATTTTTTTTTCCAGATTTTTTTTTTCGGATTTTTTTTTCCGGATTTTTCCGGATTTTTTTTCCGGATTTTTTTTTTCGGATTTTTTTTCCGGATTTTTCCGTATTTTTTTTCCGGATTTTTCGAAAAAAAAAATCCGAATTTTTTTTTGGGGATTTTTCCGGATTTATTTTTTCCGGATTTTTCGGATTTTTTTCCGGATTTTTCAAAAAAAAAATTCAGGATTTTTTTTTCCGGATTTTTTTTTTCCGGATTTTTTTTTCCGGATTTTTCCATATTTTTTTTTGGATTTTTCGAAAAAAAAATTCCGGATGTTTCCGGATTTTTTTTTTCGGGATTTTTCCAAAAAAAATTTTCCGGATTTTTTTTTTCGGGATTTTTCCGGTTTTTTTTTTTCGGGATTTTTCCGGATTTTTTTTCGGGCTTTTTTTTCTGGACTATTTTTCCGGATTTGTTTTTTTCGGATTTTTTTCCGGATTTTTTTTCGGATTTTTTTTCCGGATTATTTTTCAGTATTTTTCCGGATTTTTTTTACCGGACTTTTTTTCCGGATTTTTCCGGATTTTTTTCCGGATTTTTCCGGATTTTTTTTTCCGGATTTTTCCGGATTTTTTTTTCCGGATTTTTTTTTCCGGATTTTTCCGGATTTTTATTTTCCGGATTTTTTTTTCGTATTTTTTTTTCCGGATTTTTCCGGATTTTTTTTTCCGGATTTTTTCGGATTTTTTTTTCCGGATTTTTTTTTCCGGATTTTTTTTTTCCGGATTTTTCCGGATTTTTATTTTCCGGATTTTTTTTTCGGATTTTTTTTTCCGGATTTTTCCGGATTTTTATTTCCGGATTTTTTCGGATTTTTTTTCCAGATTTTTTTTACGGATTTTTTTTACGGATTATTTTTCAGTATTTTTCCGGATTTTTTTTACTGGACTTTTTTTCCAGATTTTTCCGGATTTTTTTTCCAGATTTTTCCGGATTTTTTTTTCCGGATTTTTTCAGATTTTTTTTCGGATTTCTCCGGATTTTTTTTTTCTGATTTTTCCAAGTTTTTTTTCCGGATTTTTTTTCCAGATTTTTTTTCCGGATTTTTTTTACGGATTTTTCCGGATTTTTTTTTCCAGATTTTTTTTTCCGGATTTTTCCGGATTTTTATTTTCCAAAATTTTTTCGGATTTCTTTTTCCGGATTTTTCCGGATTTTTTTTTCCGGATTTTTTCGGATTTTTTTTTCCGGATTTTTTTTTTCTGATTTTTTTTTCTGAATTTTCCGGATTTTTTTTTCCGGATTTTTTCGGATTTTTTTTTCCGGATTTTTTTTTTCTGATTTTTCCGGATTTTTTTTCCAGATTTTTTTTCCGGATTTTTTTTTCCGGATTTTTCGGATTTTTTTTCGGGATTTTTTTTACTGGACTATTTTTCCGGATTTGTTTTTTTCGGATTTTTTTCCGGATTTTTTTCCGGATTTTTTTTCCGGATTATTTTTCAGTATTTTTCCGGATTTTTTTTACCGGACTTTTTTTCCGGATTTTTCCGGATTTTTTTCCGGATTTTTCCGGATTTTTTTTTCCGGATTTTTCCGGATTTTTTTTTCCGGATTTTTTTTTCCGGATTTTTCCGGATTTTTATTTTCCGGATTTTTTTTTCGTATTTTTTTTTCCGGATTTTTCCGGATTTTTTTTTCCGGATTTTTTCGGATTTTTTTTTCCGGATTTTTTTTTCCGGATTTTTTTTTTCCGGATTTTTCCGGATTTTTATTTTCCGGATTTTTTTTTCGGATTTTTTTTTCCGGATTTTTCCGGATTTTTTTTTCCGGATTTTTTCGGATTTTTTTTCCAGATTTTTTTTACGGATTTTTTTTACGGATTATTTTTCAGTATTTTTCCGGATTTTTTTTACTGGACTTTTTTTCCAGATTTTTCCGGATTTTTTTTCCAGATTTTTCCGGATTTTTTTTTCCGGATTTTTTCAGATTTTTTTTTCGGATTTCTCCGGATTTTTTTTTTCTGATTTTTCCAAGTTTTTTTTCCGGATTTTTTTTCCAGATTTTTTTTCCGGATTTTTTTTACGGATTTTTCCGGATTTTTTTTTCCAGATTTTTTTTTCCGGATTTTTCCGGATTTTTATTTTCCAAAATTTTTTCGGATTTCTTTTTCCGGATTTTTCCGGATTTTTTTTTCCGGATTTTTTCGGATTTTTTTTTCCGGATTTTTTTTTTCTGATTTTTTTTTCTGAATTTTCCGGATTTTTTTTTCCGGATTTTTTCGGATTTTTTTTTCCGGATTTTTTCGGATTTTTTTTTTCTGATTTTTCCGGATTTTTTTTCCAGATTTTTTTTCCGGATTTTTTTTTCCGGATTTTTCGGATTTTTTTTCGGGCTTTTTTTTACTGGACTATTTTTCCGGATTTGTTTTTTTCGGATTTTTTTCCGGATTTTTCCGGATTTTTATTTTCCGGATTTTTTTTTCGTATTTTTTTTTCCGGATTTTTCCGGATTTTTTTTTCCGGATTTTTTCGGATTTTTTTTTCCGGATTTTTTTTTCCGGATTTTTTTTTTCCGGATTTTTCCGGATTTTTATTTTCCGGATTTTTTTTTCGGATTTTTTTTTCCGGATTTTTCCGGATTTTTTTTTCCGGATTTTTTCGGATTTTTTTTCCAGATTTTTTTTACGGATTTTTTTTACGGATTATTTTTCAGTATTTTTCCGGATTTTTTTTACTGGACTTTTTTTCCAGATTTTTCCGGATTTTTTTTCCAGATTTTTCCGGATTTTTTTTTCCGGATTTTTTCAGATTTTTTTTTCGGATTTCTCCGGATTTTTTTTTTCTGATTTTTCCAAGTTTTTTTTCCGGATTTTTTTTCCAGATTTTTTTTCCGGATTTTTTTTACGGATTTTTCCGGATTTTTTTTTCCAGATTTTTTTTTCCGGATTTTTCCGGATTTTTATTTTCCAAAATTTTTTCGGATTTCTTTTTCCGGATTTTTCCGGATTTTTTTTTCCGGATTTTTTCGGATTTTTTTTTCCGGATTTTTTTTTTCTGATTTTTTTTTCTGAATTTTCCGGATTTTTTTTTCCGGATTTTTTCGGATTTTTTTTTCCGGATTTTTTCGGATTTTTTTTTTCTGATTTTTCCGGATTTTTTTTCCAGATTTTTTTTCCGGATTTTTTTTTCCGGATTTTTCGGATTTTTTTTCGGGCTTTTTTTTACTGGACTATTTTTCCGGATTTGTTTTTTTCGGATTTTTTTCCGGATTTTTTTCCGGATTTTTTTTCCGGATTATTTTTCAGTATTTTTCCGGATTTTTTTTACCGGACTTTTTTTCCGGATTTTTCCGGATTTTTTTCCGGATTTTTCCGGATTTTTTTTTCCGGATTTTTCCGGATTTTTTTTTCCGGATTTTTTTTTCCGGATTTTTCCGGATTTTTATTTTCCGGATTTTTTTTTCGTATTTTTTTTTCCGGATTTTTCCGGATTTTTTTTTCCGGATTTTTTCGGATTTTTTTTTCCGGATTTTTTTTTCCGGATTTTTTTTTTCCGGATTTTTCCGGATTTTTATTTTCCGGATTTTTTTTTCGGATTTTTTTTTCCGGATTTTTCCGGATTTTTTTTTGCGGATTTTTTCGGATTTTTTTTCCAGATTTTTTTTACGGATTTTTTTTACGGATTATTTTTCAGTATTTTTCCGGATTTTTTTTACTGGACTTTTTTTCCAGATTTTTCCGGATTTTTTTTCCAGATTTTTCCGGATTTTTTTTTCCGGATTTTTTCAGATTTTTTTTTCGGATTTCTCCGGATTTTTTTTTTCTGATTTTTCCAAGTTTTTTTTCCGGATTTTTTTTCCAGATTTTTTTTCCGGATTTTTTTTACGGATTTTTCCGGATTTTTTTTTCCAGATTTTTTTTTCCGGATTTTTCCGGATTTTTATTTTCCAAAATTTTTTCGGATTTCTTTTTCCGGATTTTTCCGGATTTTTTTTTCCGGATTTTTTCGGATTTTTTTTTCCGGATTTTTTTTTTCTGATTTTTTTTTCTGAATTTTCCGGATTTTTTTTTCCGGATTTTTTCGGATTTTTTTTTCCGGATTTTTTCGGATTTTTTTTTTCTGATTTTTCCGGATTTTTTTTCCAGATTTTTTTTCCGGATTTTTTTTTCCGGATTTTTCGGATTTTTTTTCGGGCTTTTTTTTACTGGACTATTTTTCCGGATTTGTTTTTTTCGGATTTTTTTCCGGATTTTTTTCCGGATTTTTTTTCCGGATTATTTTTCAGTATTTTTCCGGATTTTTTTTACCGGACTTTTTTTCCGGATTTTTCCGGATTTTTTTCCGGATTTTTCCGGATTTTTTTTTCCGGATTTTTCCGGATTTTTTTTTCCGGATTTTTTTTTCCGGATTTTTCCGGATTTTTATTTTCCGGATTTTTTTTTCGTATTTTTTTTTCCGGATTTTTCCGGATTTTTTTTTCCGGATTTTTTCGGATTTTTTTTTCCGGATTTTTTTTTCCGGATTTTTTTTTTCCGGATTTTTCCGGATTTTTATTTTCCGGATTTTTTTTTCGGATTTTTTTTTCCGGATTTTTCCGGATTTTTTTTTCCGGATTTTTTCGGATTTTTTTTCCAGATTTTTTTTACGGATTTTTTTTACGGATTATTTTTCAGTATTTTTCCGGATTTTTTTTACTGGACTTTTTTTCCAGATTTTTCCGGATTTTTTTTCCAGATTTTTCCGGATTTTTTTTTCCGGATTTTTTCAGATTTTTTTTTCGGATTTCTCCGGATTTTTTTTTTCTGATTTTTCCAAGTTTTTTTTCCGGATTTTTTTTCCAGATTTTTTTTCCGGATTTTTTTTACGGATTTTTCCGGATTTTTTTTTCCAGATTTTTTTTTCCGGATTTTTCCGGATTTTTATTTTCCAAAATTTTTTCGGATTTCTTTTTCCGGATTTTTCCGGATTTTTTTTTCCGGATTTTTTCGGATTTTTTTTTCCGGATTTTTTTTTTCTGATTTTTTTTTCTGAATTTTCCGGATTTTTTCGGATTTTTTTTTCCGGATTTTTTCGGATTTTTTTTTTCTGATTTTTCCGGATTTTTTTTCCAGATTTTTTTTCCGGATTTTTTTTTCCGGATTTTTCCGGATTTTTTTTTCCCGGATTTTTTTTTCCGGATTTTTCCGGATTTTTTTTTTCGGATTTTTTTTTCCGGATTTTTCCGGATTTTTTTGAATTTTTTTTCCGGATTTTTTTTACCGGACTTTTTTTCTGGATTTTTCCGGATTTTTTTTTCCCGGATTTTTTTTTCCGGATTTTTTTTCCGGATTTTTCCGGATTTTTTTTTTCCGGATTTTTTTTCCGGATTTTTTTTTCCAGATTTTTTTTTTCGGATTTTTTTTTCCGGATTTTTCCGGATTTTTTTTCCGGATTTTTTTTTTCGGATTTTTTTTCCGGATTTTTCCGTATTTTTTTTCCGGATTTTTCGAAAAAAAAAATCCGAATTTTTTTTTCTGGATTTTTCCGGATTTTTTTTTTCCGGATTTTTTTTCCGGATTTTTTTTTCCAGATTTTTTTTTTCGGATTTTTTTTTCCGGATTTTTCCGGATTTTTTTTCCGTATTTTTTTTTTCGGATTTTTTTTCCGGATTTTTCCGTATTTTTTTTCCGGATTTTTCAAAAAAAAATTTCAGGATTTTTTTTTCCGGATTTTTTTTTTCCGGATTTTTTTTTCCGGATTTTTCCATATTTTTTTTTGGATTTTTCGAAAAAAAAATTCCGGATGTTTCCGGATTTTTTTTTTCGGGATTTTTCCAAAAAAAATTTTCCGGATTTTTTTTTTCGGGATTTTTCCGGTTTTTTTTTTTCGGGATTTTTCCGGATTTTTTTTTCCGGATTTTTCGGATTTTTTTTCGGGCTTTTTTTTACTGGACTATTTTTCCGGATTTGTTTTTTTCGGATTTTTTTCCGGATTTTTTTCCGGATTTTTTTTCCGGATTATTTTTCAGTATTTTTCCGGATTTGTTTTACCGGACTTTTTTTCCGGATTTTTCCGGATTTTTTTTCCGGATTTTTCCGGATTTTTTTTTCCGGATTTTTCCGGATTTTTTTTTCCGGATTTTTTTTTCCGGATTTTTCCGGATTTTTATTTTCCGGATTTTTTTTTCGTATTTTTTTTTCCGGATTTTTCCGGATTTTTTTTTCCGGATTTTTTCGGATTTTTTTTTCCGGATTTTTTTTTTCGGATTTTTTTTTTCCGGATTTTTCCGGATTTTTATTTTCCGGATTTTTTCGGATTTTTTTCCGGATTTTTTTCCGGATTTTTTTTCCGGATTATTTTTCAGTATTTTTCCGGATTTTTTTTACCGGACTTTTTTTCCGGATTTTTCCGGATTTTTTTTCCGGATTTTTCCGGATTTTTTTTTCCGGATTTTTCCGGATTTTTTTTTCCGGATTTTTTTTTCCGGATTTTTCCGGATTTTTATTTTCCGGATTTTTTTTTCGGATTTTTTTTTTCCGGATTTTTCCGGATTTTTATTTTCCGGATTTTTTCGGATTTTTTTTTCCGGATTTTTTTTTTTGGATTTTTGTTACCGGATTTTTTTTCCGGATTTTTTTTAATGGACTTTTTTTCCGGATTTTTCCGGATTTTTTTTTTTCGGATTTTTTTTCCTGATTTTTTTCCGGATTTTTTTTCCTGATTTTTCCGGATTTTTTTTTCCGGATTTTTCCGGATTTTTTTTTCCGGATTTTTTCGGATTTTTTTTTCCTGATTTTTTTTTTCGGATTTTTTTTACCGGATTTTTTTTCCGGATTTTTTTTAATGGACTTTTTTTCCGGATTTTTCTGGATTTTTTTTTTTCGGATTTTTTTTCCTGATTTTTTACCGGATTTTTTTTCCGGATTTTTTTTTCCGGATTTTTTCGGATTTTTTTTTCCCGGATTTTTTTTTCCGGATTTTTTTTCCGGATTTTTTCGGATTTTTTTTTCCGGATTTTTTTTTTCTGATTTTTTTTTCGGATTTTTCCGGATTTTTTTTTCCGGATTTTTTCGGATTTTTTTTTTCTGATTTTTCCGGTTTTTTTTCCAGATTTTTTTTCCGGATTTTTACCGGACTTTTTTTCCGGATTTTTCCGGATTTTTTTTTCCCGGATTTTTTTTTCCGGATTTTTCCGGATTTTTTTTTTCGGATTTTTTTTTCCGGATTTTTCCGGATTTTTTTGAATTTTTTTTCCGGATTTTTTTTACCGGACTTTTTTTCTGGATTTTTCCGGATTTTTTTTTCCCGGATTTTTTTTTCCGGATTTTTTTTCCGGATTTTTCCGGATTTTTTTTTTCCGGATTTTTTTTCCGGATTTTTTTTTCCAGCTTTTTTTTTTCGGATTTTTTTTTCCGGATTTTTCCGGATTTTTTTTCCGGATTTTTTTTTTCGGATTTTTTTTCCGGATTTTTCGAAAAAAAAATCCGAATTTTTTTTGGGGGATTTTTCCGGATTTATTTTTTCCGGATTTTTCGGATTTTTTTCCGGATTTTTCAAAAAAAAAATTCAGGATTTTTTTTTCCGGATTTTTTTTTTCCGGATTTTTTCGGATTTTTTTTTTTCGGATTTTTTTTCCTGATTTTTTTCCGGATTTTTTTCCGGATTTTTCCGGATTTTTTTTTCCGGACTTTTCCGGATTTTTATTTTCCGGATTTTTTTTTCGGATTTTTTTTTCCGGATTTTTCCGGATTTTTTTTTCCGGATTTTTTCGGATTTTTTTTTTCGGATTTCTCCGGATTTTTTTTTCTGATTTTTCCGGATTTTTATTTCCGGATTTTTTCGGATTTTTTTTTTTGGATTTCTCCGGATTTTTTTTTTCTGATTTTTCCGGATTTTTTTTCCGGATTTTTTTTCCAGATTTTTTTTCCGGATTTTTTTTCCGGATTTTTCCCGATTTTTTTTTCCGGATTTTTTTTTCCGGATTTTTCCGGATTTTTATTTTCCGGATTTTTTTTCGGATTTTTTTTTTCGGATTTTTCCGGATTTTTTTTTCCGGATTTTTTCGGATTTTTTTTTCCGGATTTTTTCTTTCGGATTTTTTTTTTCGGATTTTTCCGGATTATTTTTTCCGGATTTTTTCGGATTTTTTTTTTCGGATTTCTCCGGATTTTTTTTTTTCTGATTTTTCCGGATTTTTATTTCTGGATTTTTTCGGATTTTTTTTTTTTGGATTTCTCCGGATTTTTTTTTTCTGATTTTTCCGGATTTTTTTTCCGGATTTTTTTTCCAGATTTTTTTTACGGATTTTTTTTCCAGATTTTTCCGGATTTTTTTTCCAGATTTTTCCGGATTTTTTTTTCCGGATTTTTTCAGATTTTTTTTTCGGATTTCTCCGGATTTTTTTTTTCTGATTTTTCCAAGTTTTTTTTCCGGATTTTTTTTCCAGATTTTTTTTCCGGATTTTTTTTACGGATTTTTCCGGATTTTTTTTTCCGGATTTTTTTTTCCGGATTTTTCCGGATTTTTATTTTCCAAAATTTTTTCGGATTTCTTTTTCCGGATTTTTCCGGATTTTTTTTTCCGGATTTTTTCGGATTTTTTTTTCCGGATTTTTTTTTTCTGATTTTTTTTTCTGAATTTTCCGGATTTTTTTTTCCGGATTTTTTCGGATTTTTTTTTCCGGATTTTTTCGGATTTTTTTTTTCTGATTTTTCCGGATTTTTTTTCCAGATTTTTTTTCCGGATTTTTTTTTCCGGATTTTTACCGGACTTTTTTTCCGGATTTTTCCGGATTTTTTTTTCCCGGATTTTTTTTTCCGGATTTTTCCGGATTTTTTTTTTCGGATTTTTTTTTCCGGATTTTTCCGGATTTTTTTGAATTTTTTTTCCGGATTTTTTTTACCGGACTTTTTTTCGGGATTTTTCCGGATTTTTTTTTCCCGGATTTTTTTTTCCGGATTTTTTTTCCGGATTTTTCCGGATTTTTTTTTTCCGGATTTTTTTTCCGGATTTTTTTTTCCAGATTTTTTTTTTCGGATTTTTTTTTCCGGATTTTTCCGGATTTTTTTTCCGGATTTTTTTTTTCGGATTTTTTTTCCGGATTTTTCCGTATTTTTTTTCCGGATTTTTCGAAAAAAAAAATCCGAATTTTTTTTTTGGGATTTTTCCGGATTTATTTTTTCCGGATTTTTCGGATTTTTTTCCGGATTTTTCAAAAAAAAATTTCAGGATTTTTTTTTCCGGATTTTTTTTTTCCGGATTTTTTTTTCCGGATTTTTCCATATTTTTTTTTGGATTTTTCGAAAAAAAAATTCCGGATGTTTCCGGATTTTTTTTTTCGGGATTTTTCCAAAAAAAATTTTCCGGATTTTTTTTTTCGGGATTTTTCCGGTTTTTTTTTTTCGGGATTTTTCCGGATTTTTTTTTCCGGATTTTTCGGATTTTTTTTCGGGCTTTTTTTTACTGGACTATTTTTCCGGATTTGTTTTTTTCGGATTTTTTTCCGGATTTTTTTCCGGATTTTTTTTCCGGATTATTTTTCAGTATTTTTCCGGATTTTTTTTACCGGACTTTTTTTCCGGATTTTTCCGGATTTTTTTCCGGATTTTTCCGGATTTTTTTTTCCGGATTTTTCCGGATTTTTTTTTCCGGATTTTTTTTTCCGGATTTTTCCGGATTTTTATTTTCCGGATTTTTTTTTCGTATTTTTTTTTCCGGATTTTTCCGGATTTTTTTTTCCGGATTTTTTCGGATTTTTTTTTCCGGATTTTTTTTTCCGGATTTTTTTTTTCCGGATTTTTCCGGATTTTTATTTTCCGGATTTTTTTTTCGGATTTTTTTTTCCGGATTTTTCCGGATTTTTTTTTCCGGATTTTTTCGGATTTTTTTTCCAGATTTTTTTTACGGATTTTTTTTACGGATTATTTTTCAGTATTTTTCCGGATTTTTTTTACTGGACTTTTTTTCCAGATTTTTCCGGATTTTTTTTCCAGATTTTTCCGGATTTTTTTTTCCGGATTTTTTCAGATTTTTTTTTCGGATTTCTCCGGATTTTTTTTTTCTGATTTTTCCAAGTTTTTTTTCCGGATTTTTTTTCCAGATTTTTCAAAAAAAAATTTCAGGATTTTTTTTTCCGGATTTTTTTTTTCCGGATTTTTTTTTCCGGATTTTTCCATATTTTTTTTTGGATTTTTCGAAAAAAAAATTCCGGATGTTTCCGGATTTTTTTTTTCGGGATTTTTCCAAAAAAAATTTTCCGGATTTTTTTTTTCGGGATTTTTCCGGTTTTTTTTTTTCGGGATTTTTCCGGATTTTTTTTTCCGGATTTTTCGGATTTTTTTTCGGGCTTTTTTTTACTGGACTATTTTTCCGGATTTGTTTTTTTCGGATTTTTTTCCGGATTTTTTTCCGGATTTTTTTTCCGGATTATTTTTCAGTATTTTTCCGGATTTTTTTTACCGGACTTTTTTTCCGGATTTTTCCGGATTTTTTTCCGGATTTTTCCGGATTTTTTTTTCCGGATTTTTCCGGATTTTTTTTTCCGGATTTTTTTTTCCGGATTTTTCCGGATTTTTATTTTCCGGATTTTTTTTTCGTATTTTTTTTTCCGGATTTTTCCGGATTTTTTCGGATTTTTTTTTCCGGATTTTTTTTTCCGGATTTTTTTTTTCCGGATTTTTCCGGATTTTTATTTTCCGGATTTTTTTTTCGGATTTTTTTTTCCGGATTTTTCCGGATTTTTTTTTCCGGATTTTTTCGGATTTTTTTTCCAGATTTTTTTTACGGATTTTTTTTACGGATTATTTTTCAGTATTTTTCCGGATTTTTTTTACTGGACTTTTTTTCCAGATTTTTCCGGATTTTTTTTCCAGATTTTTCCGGATTTTTTTTTCCGGATTTTTTCAGATTTTTTTTTCGGATTTCTCCGGATTTTTTTTTTCTGATTTTTCCAAGTTTTTTTTCCGGATTTTTTTTCCAGATTTTTTTTCCGGATTTTTTTTCCGGATTTTTCCGGATTTTTTTTTCCAGATTTTTTTTTCCGGATTTTTCCGGATTTTTATTTTCCAAAATTTTTTCGGATTTCTTTTTCCGGATTTTTCCGGATTTTTTTTTCCGGATTTTTTCGGATTTTTTTTTCCGGATTTTTTTTTTCTGATTTTTTTTTCTGAATTTTCCGGATTTTTTTTTCCGGATTTTTTCGGATTTTTTTTTCCGGATTTTTTCGGATTTTTTTTTTCTGATTTTTCCGGATTTTTTTTCCAGATTTTTTTTCCGGATTTTTTTTTCCGGATTTTTCGGATTTTTTTTCGGGCTTTTTTTTACTGGACTATTTTTCCGGATTTGTTTTTTTCGGATTTTTTTACCGGACTTTTTTTCCGGATTTTTCCGGATTTTTTTCCGGATTTTTCCGGATTTTTTTTTCCGGATTTTTCCGGATTTTTTTTTCCGGATTTTTATTTTCCGGATTTTTTTTTCGTATTTTTTTTTCCGGATTTTTCCGGATTTTTTTTTCCGGATTTTTTCGGATTTTTTTTTCCGGATTTTTTTTTCCGGATTTTTTTTTTCCGGATTTTTCCGGATTTTTATTTTCCGGATTTTTTTTTCGGATTTTTTTTTCCGGATTTTTCCGGATTTTTTTTTCCGGATTTTTTCGGATTTTTTTTCCAGATTTTTTTTACGGATTTTTTTTACGGATTATTTTTCAGTATTTTTCCGGATTTTTTTTACTGGACTTTTTTTCCAGATTTTTCCGGATTTTTTTTCCAGATTTTTCCGGATTTTTTTTTCCGGATTTTTTCAGATTTTTTTTTCGGATTTCTCCGGATTTTTTTTTTCTGATTTTTCCAAGTTTTTTTTCCGGATTTTTTTTCCAGATTTTTTTTCCGGATTTTTTTTACGGATTTTTCCGGATTTTTTTTTCCAGATTTTTTTTTCCGGATTTTTCCGGATTTTTATTTTCCAAAATTTTTTCGGATTTCTTTTTCCGGATTTTTCCGGATTTTTTTTTCCGGATTTTTTCGGATTTTTTTTTCCGGATTTTTTTTTTCTGATTTTTTTTTCTGAATTTTCCGGATTTTTTCGGATTTTTTTTTCCGGATTTTTTCGGATTTTTTTTTTCTGATTTTTCCGGATTTTTTTTCCAGATTTTTTTTCCGGATTTTTTTTTCCGGATTTTTACCGGACTTTTTTTCCGGATTTTTCCGGATTTTTTTTTCCCGGATTTTTTTTTCCGGATTTTTCCGGATTTTTTTTTTCGGATTTTTTTTTCCGGATTTTTCCGGATTTTTTTGAATTTTTTTTCCGGATTTTTTTTACCGGACTTTTTTTCTGGATTTTTCCGGATTTTTTTTTCCCGGATTTTTTTTTCCGGATTTTTTTTCCGGATTTTTCCGGATTTTTTTTTTCCGGATTTTTTTTCCGGATTTTTTTTTCCAGATTTTTTTTTTCGGATTTTTTTTTCCGGATTTTTCCGGATTTTTTTTCCGGATTTTTTTTTTCGGATTTTTTTTCCGGATTTTTCCGTATTTTTTTTCCGGATTTTTCGAAAAAAAAAATCCGAATTTTTTTTTCTGGATTTTTCCGGATTTTTTTTTCCCGGATTTTTTTTTCCGGATTTTTTTTCCGGATTTTTCCGGATTTTTTTTTTCCGGATTTTTTTTCCGGATTTTTTTTTCCAGATTTTTTTTTTCGGATTTTTTTTTCCGGATTTTTCCGGATTTTTTTTCCGTATTTTTTTTTTCGGATTTTTTTTCCGGATTTTTCCGTATTTTTTTTCCGGATTTTTCAAAAAAAAATTTCAGGATTTTTTTTTCCGGATTTTTTTTTTCCGGATTTTTTTTTCCGGATTTTTCCATATTTTTTTTTGGATTTTTCGAAAAAAAAATTCCGGATGTTTCCGGATTTTTTTTTTCGAGATTTTTCCAAAAAAAATTTTCCGGATTTTTTTTTTCGGGATTTTTCCGGTTTTTTTTTTTCGGGATTTTTCCGGATTTTTTTTTCCGGATTTTTCGGATTTTTTTTCGGGCTTTTTTTTACTGGACTATTTTTCCGGATTTTTTTTTTTGGATTTTTGTTACCGGATTTTTTTTCCGGATTTTTTTTAATGGACTTTTTTTCCGGATTTTTCCGGATTTTTTTTTTTCGGATTTTTTTTCCTGATTTTTTTCCGGATTTTTTTTCCTGATTTTTCCGGATTTTTTTTTCCGGATTTTTCCGGATTTTTTTTTCCGGATTTTTTCGGATTTTTTTTTCCTGATTTTTTTTTTCGGATTTTTTTTACCGGATTTTTTTTCCGGATTTTTTTTAATGGACTTTTTTTCCGGATTTTTCTGGATTTTTTTTTTTCGGATTTTTTTTCCTGATTTTTTACCGGACTTTTTTTCCGGATTTTTCCGGATTTTTTTTCCGGATTTTTCCGGATTTTTTTTTCCGGATTTTTCCGGATTTTTTTTTCCGGATTTTTTTTTCCGGATTTTTCCGGATTTTTATTTTCCGGATTTTTTTTTCGTATTTTTTTTTCCGGATTTTTCCGGATTTTTTTTTCCGGATTTTTTCGGATTTTTTTTTCCGGATTTTTTTTTTCGGATTTTTTTTTTCCGGATTTTTCCGGATTTTTATTTTCCGGATTTTTTCGGATTTTTTTTTCCGGATTTTTTTTTTTGGATTTTTGTTACCGGATTTTTTTTCCGGATTTTTTTTAATGGACTTTTTTTCCGGATTTTTCCGGATTTTTTTTTTTCGGATTTTTTTTCCTGATTTTTTTCCGGATTTTTTTTCCTGATTTTTCCGGATTTTTTTTTCCGGATTTTTCCGGATTTTTTTTTCCGGATTTTTTCGGATTTTTTTTTCCTGATTTTTTTTTTCGGATTTTTTTTACCGGATTTTTTTTCCGGATTTTTTTTAATGGACTTTTTTTCCGGATTTTTCTGGATTTTTTTTTTTCGGATTTTTTTTCCTGATTTTTTACCGGATTTTTTTTCCGGATTTTTTTTTCCGGATTTTTTCGGATTTTTTTTTCCCGGATTTTTTTTTCCGGATTTTTTTTCCGGATTTTTTCGGATTTTTTTTCCGGATTTTTTCGGATTTTTTTTTTCGGATTTCTCCGGATTTTTTTTCCGGATTATTTTTCAGTATTTTTCCGGATTTTTTTTACCGGACTTTTTTTCCGGATTTTTCCGGATTTTTTTTCCGGATTTTTCCGGATTTTTTTTTCCGGATTTTTCCGGATTTTTTTTTCCGGATTTCTCCGGATTTTTTTTTCCGGATTTTTCCGGATTTTTTTTTCCGGATTTTTTCGGATTTTTTTTTCCGGATTTTTTTTTTCGGTTTTTTTTTTTCCGGATTTTTCCGGATTTTTATTTTCCGGATTTTTTTTTCGGATTTTTTTTTCCGGATTTTTCCGGATTTTTTTTTCCGGATTTTTTCGGATTTTTTTTTCCTGATTTTTTTTTTCGGATTTCTTTTACCGGATTTTTTTTCCGAATTTTTTTTTCCGGATTTTTTCGGATTTTTTTTCCCGGATTTTTTTTTCCGGATTTTTTTTCCGGATTTTTCCGGATTTTTTTTTTCCGGATTTTTTTTCCGGATTTTTTTTTCCAGATTTTTTTTTTCGGATTTTTTTTTCCGGATTTTTCCGGAATTTTTTTCCGGATTTTTTTTTTCGGATTTTTTTTCCGGATTTTTCCGTATTTTTTTTCCGGATTTTTCGAAAAAAAAAATCCGAATTTTTTTTTTGGGATTTTTCCGGATTTATTTTTTCCGGATTTTTCGGATTTTTTTCCGGATTTTTCAAAAAAAAATTTCAGGATTTTTTTTTCCGGATTTTTTTTTTCCGGATTTTTTTTTCCGGATTTTTCCATATTTTTTTTTGGATTTTTCGAAAAAAAAATTCCGGATGCTTCCGGATTTTTTTTTTCGGGATTTTTCCAAAAAAAATTTTCCGGATTTTTTTTTTCGGGATTTTTCCGGTTTTTTTTTTTCGGGATTTTTCCGGATTTTTTTTTCCGGATTTTTCGGATTTTTTTTCGGGCTTTTTTTTACTGGACTATTTTTCCGGATTTGTTTTTTTCAGATTTTTTTTCCGGATTTTTTTCCGGATTTTTTTTCCGGATTATTTTTCAGTATTTTTCCGGATTTTTTTTACCGGACTTTTTTTCCGGATTTTTTTTCCGGATTTTTCCGGATTTTTTTTTCCGGATTTTTCCGGATTTTTTTTTCCGGATTTTTTTTTTCCGGATTTTTTTTTCGTATTTTTTTTTCCGGATTTTTCCGGATTTTTTTTTCCGGATTTTTTCGGATTTTTTTTTCCGGATTTTTTTTTTCGGATTTTTTTTTTCCGGATTTTTCCGGATTTTTATTTTCCGGATTTTTTCGGATTTTTTTTTCCGGATTTTTTTTTTTCGGATTTTTTTTCCTGATTTTTTTCCGGATTTTTTTTCCTGATTTTTCCGGATTTTTTTTTCCGGATTTTTCCGGATTTTTATTTTCCGGATTTTTTTTTCGGATTTTTTTTTCCGGATTTTTATTTCGGATTTTTTTTCCCGGATTTTTCCGGATTTTTCCGGATTTTTTTTTCCGGATTTTTCCGGATTTTTTCGGATTTTTTTTTCCGGATTTTTTCGGATTTTTTTTTCGGATTTCTCCGGATTTTTTTTCCGGATTATTTTTCAGTATTTTTCCGGATTTTTTTTACCGGACTTTTTTTCCCGATTTTTCCGGATTTTTTTTCCGGATTTTTCCGGATTTTTTTTTCCGGATTTTTCCGGTTTTTTTTTTCCGGATTTCTCCGGATTTTTTTTTCCGGATTTTTCCGGATTTTTTTTTCCGGATTTTTTCGGATTTTTTTTTCCGGATTTTTTTTTTCGGATTTTTTTTTTCCGGATTTTTCCGGATTTTTATTTTCCGGATTTTTTTTTCGGATTTTTTTTTCCGGATTTTTCCGGATTTTTTTTTCCGGATTTTTTTTTCCGGATTTTTCCGGATTTTTATTTTCCGGATTTTTTTTCCGGATTTTTCCGGATTTTTTTTTCTGGATTTTTTTTTCCGGATTTTTTTTTCCGGATTTTTCCGGATTTTTATTTTCCGGATTTTTTTTCGGATTTTTTTTTTCGGATTTTTCCGGATTTTTTCGGTTTTTTTTTTTTCGGATTTCTCCGGATTTTTTTTTTCTGATTTTTCCGGATTTTTATTTCCGGATTTTTTCGGATTTTTTTTTTTTGGATTTCTCCGGATTTTTTTTTTCTGATTTTTCCGGATTTTTTTTCCGGATTTTTTTTCCAGATTTTTTTTACGGATATTTTTTACGGATTATTTTTCAGTATTTTTCCGGATTTTTTTTACTGGACTTTTTTTCCAGATTTTTCCGGATTTTTTTTCCAGATTTTTCCGGATTTTTTTTTCCGGATTTTTTCGGATTTTTTTTTTCGGATTTCTCCGGATTTTTTTTTTCTGATTTTTCCGGATTTTTTTTCTGGATTTTTTTTCCAGATTTTTTTTCCGGATTTTTTTTACGGATTTTTCCTGATTTTTTTTTCCGGATTTTTTTTCCGGATTTTTCCGGATTTTTATTTTCCGGATTTTTTTTCGGATTTCTTTTTCCGGATTTTTCCGGATTTTTTTTTCCGGATTTTTTCGGATTTTTTTTTCCGGATTTTTTTTTTCTGATTTTTTTTTCGGATTTTTCCGGATTTTTTTTTCCGGATTTTTTCGGATTTTTTTTTTCTGATTTTTCCGGTTTTTTTTCCAGATTTTTTTTCCGGATTTTTTTTTCCGGATTTTTACCGGACTTTTTTTCCGGATTTTTCCGGATTTTTTTTTCCCGGATTTTTTTTTCCGGATTTTTCCGGATTTTTTTTTTCGGATTTTTTTTTCCGGATTTTTCCGGATTTTTTTTTCCTGATTTTTTTTTTCGGATTTCTTTTACCGGATTTTTTTTCCGAATTTTTTTTTCCGGATTTTTCCGTATTTTTTTTCCGGATTTTTCGAAAAAAAAAATCCGAATTTTTTTTTTGGGATTTTTCCGGATTTATTTTTTCCGGATTTTTCGGATTTTTTTCCGGATTTTTCAAAAAAAAATTTCAGGATTTTTTTTTCCGGATTTTTTTTTTCCGGATTTTTTTTTCCGGATTTTTCCATATTTTTTTTTGGATTTTTCGAAAAAAAAATTCCGGATGCTTCCGGATTTTTTTTTTCGGGATTTTTCCAAAAAAAATTTTCCGGATTTTTTTTTTCGGGATTTTTCCGGTTTTTTTTTTTCGGGATTTTTCCGGATTTTTTTTTCCGGATTTTTCGGATTTTTTTTCGGGCTTTTTTTTACTGGACTATTTTTCCGGATTTGTTTTTTTCAGATTTTTTTTTCCGGATTTTTTTCCGGATTTTTTTTCCGGATTATTTTTCAGTATTTTTCCGGATTTTTTTTACCGGACTTTTTTTCCGGATTTTTTTTCCGGATTTTTCCGGATTTTTTTTTTCGGATTTTTCCGGATTTTTTTTTCCGGATTTTTATTTTCCGGATTTTTTTTTCGTATTTTTTTTTCCGGATTTTTCCGGATTTTTTTTTCCGGATTTTTTCGGATTTTTTTTTCCGGATTTTTTTTTTCGGATTTTTTTTTTCCGGATTTTTCCGGATTTTTATTTTCCGGATTTTTTCGGATTTTTTTTTCCGGATTTTTTTTTTCGGATTTTTTTTACCGGATTTTTTTTCCGGATTTTTTTTAATGGACTTTTTTTCCGGATTTTTCCGGATTTTTTTTTTTCGGATTTTTTTTCCTGATTTTTTTCCGGATTTTTTTTCCTGATTTTTCCGGATTTTTTTTTCCGGATTTTTCCGGATTTTTATTTTCCGGATTTTTTTTTCGGATTTTTTTTTCCGGATTTTTATTTCGGATTTTTTTTCCCGGATTTTTCCGGATTTTTCCGGATTTTTTTTTCCGGATTTTTCCGGATTTTTTCGGATTTTTTTTTCCGGATTTTTTCGGATTTTTTTTTCGGATTTCTCCGGATTTTTTTTCCGGATTATTTTTCAGTATTTTTCCGGATTTTTTTTACCGGACTTTTTTTCCCGATTTTTCCGGATTTTTTTTCCGGATTTTTCCGGATTTTTTTTTCCGGATTTTTCCGGTTTTTTTTTTCCGGATTTCTCCGGATTTTTTTTTCCGGATTTTTCCGGATTTTTTTTTCCGGATTTTTTCGGATTTTTTTTTCCGGATTTTTTTTTTCGGATTTTTTTTTTCCGGATTTTTCCGGATTTTTATTTTCCGGATTTTTTTTTCGGATTTTTTTTTCCGGATTTTTCCGGATTTTTTTTTCCGGATTTTTTTTTCCGGATTTTTCCGGATTTTTATTTTCCGGATTTTTTTTCCGGATTTTTCCGGATTTTTTTTTCTGGATTTTTTTTTCCGGATTTTTTTTTCCGGATTTTTCCGGATTTTTATTTTCCGGATTTTTTTTCGGATTTTTTTTTTCGGATTTTTCCGGATTTTTTCGGTTTTTTTTTTTTCGGATTTCTCCGGATTTTTTTTTTTCTGATTTTTCCGGATTTTTATTTCCGGATTTTTTCGGATTTTTTTTTTTTGGATTTCTCCGGATTTTTTTTTTCTGATTTTTCCGGATTTTTTTTCCGGATTTTTTTTCCAGATTTTTTTTACGGATATTTTTTACGGATTATTTTTCAGTATTTTTCCGGATTTTTTTTACTGGACTTTTTTTCCAGATTTTTCCGGATTTTTTTTCCAGATTTTTCCGGATTTTTTTTTCCGGATTTTTTCGGATTTTTTTTTTCGGATTTCTCCGGATTTTTTTTTTCTGATTTTTCCGGATTTTTTTTCTGGATTTTTTTTCCAGATTTTTTTTCCGGATTTTTTTTACGGATTTTTCCGGATTTTTTTTTCCGGATTTTTTTTTCCGGATTTTTCCGGATTTTTATTTTCCGGATTTTTTTTCGGATTTCTTTTTCCGGATTTTTCCGGATTTTTTTTTCCGGATTTTTTCGGATTTTTTTTTCCGGATTTTTTTTTTCTGATTTTTTTTTCGGATTTTTCCGGATTTTTTTTTCCGGATTTTTTCGGATTTTTTTTTTCTGATTTTTCCGGTTTTTTTTCCAGATTTTTTTTCCGGATTTTTTTTTCCGGATTTTTACCGGACTTTTTTTCCGGATTTTTCCGGATTTTTTTTTCCCGGATTTTTTTTTCCGGATTTTTCCGGATTTTTTTTTTCGGATTTTTTTTTCCGGATTTTTCCGGATTTTTTTTTCCTGATTTTTTTTTTCGGATTTCTTTTACCGGATTTTTTTTCCGAATTTTTTTTTCCGGATTTTTTCGGATTTTTTTTCCCGGATTTTTTTTTCCGGATTTTTTTTCCGGATTTTTCCGGATTTTTTTTTTCCGGATTTTTTTTCCGGATTTTTTTTTCCAGATTTTTTTTTTCGGATTTTTTTTTCCGGATTTTTCCGGAATTTTTTTCCGGATTTTTCTTTTCGGATTTTTTTTCCGGATTTTTCCGTATTTTTTTTCCGGATTTTTCGAAAAAAAAAATCCGAATTTTTTTTTTGGGATTTTTCCGGATTTATTTTTTCCGGATTTTTCGGATTTTTTTCCGGATTTTTCAAAAAAAAATTTCAGGATTTTTTTTTCCGGATTTTTTTTTTCCGGATTTTTTTTTCCGGATTTTTCCATATTTTTTTTTGGATTTTTCGAAAAAAAAATTCCGGATGCTTCCGGATTTTTTTTTTCGGGATTTTTCCAAAAAAAATTTTCCGGATTTTTTTTTTCGGGATTTTTCCGGTTTTTTTTTTTCGGGATTTTTCCGGATTTTTTTTTCCGGATTTTTCGGATTTTTTTTCGGGCTTTTTTTTACTGGACTATTTTTCCGGATTTGTTTTTTTCAGATTTTTTTTTCCGGATTTTTTTCCGGATTTTTTTTCCGGATTATTTTTCAGTATTTTTCCGGATTTTTTTTACCGGACTTTTTTTCCGGATTTTTTTTCCGGATTTTTCCGGATTTTTTTTTCCGGATTTTTCCGGATTTTTTTTTCCGGATTTTTATTTTCCGGATTTTTTTTTCGTATTTTTTTTTCCGGATTTTTCCGGATTTTTTTTTCCGGATTTTTTCGGATTTTTTTTTCCGGATTTTTTTTTTCGGATTTTTTTTTTCCGGATTTTTCCGGATTTTTATTTTCCGGATTTTTTCGGATTTTTTTTTCCGGATTTTTTTTTTCGGATTTTTTTTACCGGATTTTTTTTCCGGATTTTTTTTAATGGACTTTTTTTCCGGATTTTTCCGGATTTTTTTTTTTCGGATTTTTTTTCCGGATTTTTTTCCGGATTTTTTTTCCTGATTTTTCCGGATTTTTTTTTCCGGATTTTTCCGGATTTTTATTTTCCGGATTTTTTTTTCGGATTTTTTTTTCCGGATTTTTATTTCGGATTTTTTTTCCCGGATTTTTCCGGATTTTTCCGGATTTTTTTTTCCGGATTTTTCCGGATTTTTTCGGATTTTTTTTTCCGGATTTTTTCGGATTTTTTTTTCGGATTTCTCCGGATTTTTTTTCCGGATTATTTTTCAGTATTTTTCCGGATTTTTTTTACCGGACTTTTTTTCCCGATTTTTCCGGATTTTTTTTCCGGATTTTTCCGGATTTTTTTTTCCGGATTTTTCCGGTTTTTTTTTTCCGGATTTCTCCGGATTTTTTTTTCCGGATTTTTCCGGATTTTTTTTTCCGGATTTTTTCGGATTTTTTTTTCCGGATTTTTTTTTTCGGATTTTTTTTTTCCGGATTTTTCCGGATTTTTTTTTCCGGATTTTTTTTTCCGGATTTTTCCGGATTTTTATTTTCCGGATTTTTTTTCCGGATTTTTCCGGATTTTTTTTTCTGGATTTTTTTTTCCGGATTTTTTTTTCCGGATTTTTCCGGATTTTTATTTTCCGGATTTTTTTTCGGATTTTTTTTTTCGGATTTTTCCGGATTTTTTCGGTTTTTTTTTTTTCGGATTTCTCCGGATTTTTTTTTTTCTGATTTTTCCGGATTTTTATTTCCGGATTTTTTCGGATTTTTTTTTTTTGGATTTCTCCGGATTTTTTTTTTCTGATTTTTCCGGATTTTTTTTCCGGATTTTTTTTCCAGATTTTTTTTACGGATATTTTTTACGGATTATTTTTCAGTATTTTTCCGGATTTTTTTTACTGGACTTTTTTTCCAGATTTTTCCGGATTTTTTTTCCAGATTTTTCCGGATTTTTTTTTCCGGATTTTTTCGGATTTTTTTTTTCGGATTTCTCCGGATTTTTTTTTTCTGATTTTTCCGGATTTTTTTTCTGGATTTTTTTTCCAGATTTTTTTTCCGGATTTTTTTTACGGATTTTTCCGGATTTTTTTTTCCGGATTTTTTTTTCCGGATTTTTTTTTCCGGATTTTTCCGGATTTTTATTTTCCGGATTTTTTTTCGGATTTCTTTTTCCGGATTTTTCCGGATTTTTTTTTCCGGATTTTTTCGGATTTTTTTTTCCGGATTTTTTTTTTCGGATTTCTTTTACCGGATTTTTTTTCCGAATTTTTTTTTCCGGATTTTTTCGGATTTTTTTTCCCGGATTTTTTTTTCCGGATTTTTTTTCCGGATTTTTCCGGATTTTTTTTTTCCGGATTTTTTTTCCGGATTTTTTTTTCCAGATTTTTTTTTTCGGATTTTTTTTTCCGGATTTTTCCGGAATTTTTTTCCGGATTTTTTTTTTCGGATTTTTTTTCCGGATTTTTCCGTATTTTTTTTCCGGATTTTTCGAAAAAAAAAATCCGAATTTTTTTTTTGGGATTTTTCCGGATTTATTTTTTCCGGATTTTTCGGATTTTTTTCCGGATTTTTCAAAAAAAAATTTCAGGATTTTTTTTTCCGGATTTTTTTTTTCCGGATTTTTTTTTCCGGATTTTTCCATATTTTTTTTTGGATTTTTCGAAAAAAAAATTCCGGATGCTTCCGGATTTTTTTTTTCGGGATTTTTCCAAAAAAAATTTTCCGGATTTTTTTTTTCGGGATTTTTCCGGTTTTTTTTTTTCGGGATTTTTCCGGATTTTTTTTTCCGGATTTTTCGGATTTTTTTTCGGGCTTTTTTTTACTGGACTATTTTTCCGGATTTGTTTTTTTCAGATTTTTTTTTCCGGATTTTTTTCCGGATTTTTTTTCCGGATTATTTTTCAGTATTTTTCCGGATTTTTTTTACCGGACTTTTTTTCCGGATTTTTTTTCCGGATTTTTCCGGATTTTTTTTTCCGGATTTTTCCGGATTTTTTTTTCCGGATTTTTATTTTCCGGATTTTTTTTTCGTATTTTTTTTTCCGGATTTTTCCGGATTTTTTTTTCCGGATTTTTTCGGATTTTTTTTTTCCGGATTTTTTTTTTCGGATTTTTTTTTTCCGGATTTTTCCGGATTTTTATTTTCCGGATTTTTTCGGATTTTTTTTTCCGGATTTTTTTTTTCGGATTTTTTTTACCGGATTTTTTTTCCGGATTTTTTTTAATGGACTTTTTTTCCGGATTTTTCCGGATTTTTTTTTTTCGGATTTTTTTTCCGGATTTTTTTCCGGATTTTTTTTCCTGATTTTTCCGGATTTTTTTTTCCGGATTTTTCCGGATTTTTATTTTCCGGATTTTTTTTTCGGATTTTTTTTTCCGGATTTTTATTTCGGATTTTTTTTCCCGGATTTTTCCGGATTTTTCCGGATTTTTTTTTCCGGATTTTTCCGGATTTTTTCGGATTTTTTTTTCCGGATTTTTTCGGATTTTTTTTTCGGATTTCTCCGGATTTTTTTTCCGGATTATTTTTCAGTATTTTTCCGGATTTTTTTTACCGGACTTTTTTTCCCGATTTTTCCGGATTTTTTTTCCGGATTTTTCCGGATTTTTTTTTCCGGATTTTTCCGGTTTTTTTTTTCCGGATTTCTCCGGATTTTTTTTTCCGGATTTTTCCGGATTTTTTTTTCCGGATTTTTTCGGATTTTTTTTTCCGGATTTTTTTTTTCGGATTTTTTTTTTCCGGATTTTTCCGGATTTTTTTTTCCGGATTTTTTTTTCCGGATTTTTCCGGATTTTTATTTTCCGGATTTTTTTTCCGGATTTTTCCGGATTTTTTTTTCTGGATTTTTTTTTCCGGATTTTTTTTTCCGGATTTTTCCGGATTTTTATTTTCCGGATTTTTTTTCGGATTTTTTTTTTCGGATTTTTCCGGATTTTTTCGGTTTTTTTTTTTTCGGATTTCTCCGGATTTTTTTTTTTCTGATTTTTCCGGATTTTTATTTCCGGATTTTTTCGGATTTTTTTTTTTTGGATTTCTCCGGATTTTTTTTCCGGATTTTTTTTCCAGATTTTTTTTACGGATATTTTTTACGGATTATTTTTCAGTATTTTTCCGGATTTTTTTTACTGGACTTTTTTTCCAGATTTTTCCGGATTTTTTTTCCAGATTTTTCCGGATTTTTTTTTCCGGATTTTTTCGGATTTTTTTTTTCGGATTTCTCCGGATTTTTTTTTTCTGATTTTTCCGGATTTTTTTTCTGGATTTTTTTTCCAGATTTTTTTTCCGGATTTTTTTTACGGATTTTTCCGGATTTTTTTTTCCGGATTTTTTTTTCCGGATTTTTCCGGATTTTTATTTTCCGGATTTTTTTTCGGATTTCTTTTTCCGGATTTTTCCGGATTTTTTTTTCCGGATTTTTTCGGATTTTTTTTTCCGGATTTTTTTTTTCTGATTTTTTTTTCGGATTTTTCCGGATTTTTTTTTCCGGATTTTTTCGGATTTTTTTTTTCTGATTTTTCCGGTTTTTTTTCCAGATTTTTTTTCCGGATTTTTTTTTCCGGATTTTTACCGGACTTTTTTTCCGGATTTTTCCGGATTTTTTTTTCCCGGATTTTTTTTTCCGGATTTTTCCGGATTTTTTTTTTCGGATTTTTTTTTCCGGATTTTTCCGGATTTTTTTTTCCTGATTTTTTTTTTCGGATTTCTTTTACCGGATTTTTTTTCCGAATTTTTTTTTCCGGATTTTTTCGGATTTTTTTTCCCGGATTTTTTTTTCCGGATTTTTTTTCCGGATTTTTCCGGATTTTTTTTTTCCGGATTTTTTTTCCGGATTTTTTTTTCCAGATTTTTTTTTTCGGATTTTTTTTTCCGGATTTTTCCGGAATTTTTTTCCGGATTTTTTTTTTCGGATTTTTTTTCCGGATTTTTCCGTATTTTTTTTCCGGATTTTTCGAAAAAAAAAATCCGAATTTTTTTTTTGGGATTTTTCCGGATTTATTTTTTCCGGATTTTTCGGATTTTTTTCCGGATTTTTCAAAAAAAAATTTCAGGATTTTTTTTTCCGGATTTTTTTTTTCCGGATTTTTTTTTCCGGATTTTTCCATATTTTTTTTTGGATTTTTCGAAAAAAAAATTCCGGATGCTTCCGGATTTTTTTTTTCGGGATTTTTCCAAAAAAAATTTTCCGGATTTTTTTTTTCGGGATTTTTCCGGTTTTTTTTTTTCGGGATTTTTCCGGATTTTTTTTTCCGGATTTTTCGGATTTTTTTTCGGGCTTTTTTTTACTGGACTATTTTTCCGGATTTGTTTTTTTCAGATTTTTTTTTCCGGATTTTTTTCCGGATTTTTTTTCCGGATTATTTTTCAGTATTTTTCCGGATTTTTTTTACCGGACTTTTTTTCCGGATTTTTTTTCCGGATTTTTCCGGATTTTTTTTTCCGGATTTTTCCGGATTTTTTTTTCCGGATTTTTATTTTCCGGATTTTTTTTTCGTATTTTTTTTTCCGGATTTTTCCGGATTTTTTTTTCCGGATTTTTTCGGATTTTTTTTTCCGGATTTTTTTTTTCGGATTTTTTTTTTCCGGATTTTTCCGGATTTTTATTTTCCGGATTTTTTCGGATTTTTTTTTCCGGATTTTTTTTTTCGGATTTTTTTTACCGGATTTTTTTTCCGGATTTTTTTTAATGGACTTTTTTTCCGGATTTTTCCGGATTTTTTTTTTTCGGATTTTTTTTCCGGATTTTTTTCCGGATTTTTTTTCCTGATTTTTCCGGATTTTTTTTTCCGGATTTTTCCGGATTTTTATTTTCCGGATTTTTTTTTCGGATTTTTTTTTCCGGATTTTTATTTCGGATTTTTTTTCCCGGATTTTTCCGGATTTTTCCGGATTTTTTTTTCCGGATTTTTCCGGATTTTTTCGGATTTTTTTTTCCGGATTTTTTCGGATTTTTTTTTCGGATTTCTCCGGATTTTTTTTCCGGATTATTTTTCAGTATTTTTCCGGATTTTTTTTACCGGACTTTTTTTCCCGATTTTTCCGGATTTTTTTTCCGGATTTTTCCGGATTTTTTTTTCCGGATTTTTCCGGTTTTTTTTTTCCGGATTTCTCCGGATTTTTTTTTCCGGATTTTTCCGGATTTTTTTTTCCGGATTTTTTCGGATTTTTTTTTCCGGATTTTTTTTTTCGGATTTTTTTTTTCCGGATTTTTCCGGATTTTTATTTTCCGGATTTTTTTTTCGGATTTTTTTTTCCGGATTTTTCCGGATTTTTTTTTCCGGATTTTTTTTTCCGGATTTTTCCGGATTTTTATTTTCCGGATTTTTTTTCCGGATTTTTCCGGATTTTTTTTTCTGGATTTTTTTTTCCGGATTTTTTTTTCCGGATTTTTCCGGATTTTTATTTTCCGGATTTTTTTTCGGATTTTTTTTTTCGGATTTTTCCGGATTTTTTCGGTTTTTTTTTTTCGGATTTCTCCGGATTTTTTTTTTTCTGATTTTTCCGGATTTTTATTTCCGGATTTTTTCGGATTTTTTTTTTTTGGATTTCTCCGGATTTTTTTTTTCTGATTTTTCCGGATTTTTTTTCCGGATTTTTTTTCCAGATTTTTTTTACGGATATTTTTTACGGATTATTTTTCAGTATTTTTCCGGATTTTTTTTACTGGACTTTTTTTCCAGATTTTTCCGGATTTTTTTTCCAGATTTTTCCGGATTTTTTTTTCCGGATTTTTTCGGATTTTTTTTTTCGGATTTCTCCGGATTTTTTTTTTCTGATTTTTCCGGATTTTTTTTCTGGATTTTTTTTCCAGATTTTTTTTCCGGATTTTTTTTACGGATTTTTCCGGATTTTTTTTTCCGGATTTTTTTTTCCGGATTTTTTTTCGGATTTCTTTTTCCGGATTTTTCCGGATTTTTTTTTCCGGATTTTTTCGGATTTTTTTTTCCGGATTTTTTTTTTCTGATTTTTTTTTCGGATTTTTCCGGATTTTTTTTTCCGGATTTTTTCGGATTTTTTTTTTCTGATTTTTCCGGTTTTTTTTCCAGATTTTTTTTCCGGATTTTTTTTTCCGGATTTTTACCGGACTTTTTTTCCGGATTTTTCCGGATTTTTTTTTCCCGGATTTTTTTTTCCGGATTTTTCCGGATTTTTTTTTTCGGATTTTTTTTTCCGGATTTTTCCGGATTTTTTTGAATTTTTTTTCCGGATTTTTTTTACCGGACTTTTTTTCTGGATTTTTCCGGATTTTTTTTTCCCGGATTTTTTTTTCCGGATTTTTTTTCCGGATTTTTCCGGATTTTTTTTTTCCGGATTTTTTTTCCGGATTTTTTTTTCCAGCTTTTTTTTTTCGGATTTTTTTTTCCGGATTTTTCCGGATTTTTTTTCCGGATTTTTTTTTTCGGATTTTTTTTCCGGATTTTTCGAAAAAAAAATCCGAATTTTTTTTTGGGGATTTTTCCGGATTTATTTTTTCCGGATTTTTCGGATTTTTTTCCGGATTTTTCAAAAAAAAAATTCAGGATTTTTTTTTCCGGATTTTTTTTTTCCGGATTTTTTCGGATTTTTTTTTTTCGGATTTTTTTTCCTGATTTTTTTCCGGATTTTTTTCCGGATTTTTCCGGATTTTTTTTTCCGGATTTTTCCGGATTTTTATTTTCCGGATTTTTTTTTCGGATTTTTTTTTCCGGATTTTTCCGGATTTTTTTTTCCGGATTTTTTCGGATTTTTTTTCCCGGATTTTTTCGGATTTTTTTTTTCGGATTTCTCCGGATTTTTTTTTCTGATTTTTCCGGATTTTTATTTCCGGATTTTTTCGGATTTTTTTTTTTGGATTTCTCCGGATTTTTTTTTTCTGATTTTTCCGGATTTTTTTTCCGGATTTTTTTTCCAGATTTTTTTTCCGGATTTTTTTTCCGGATTTTTCCCGATTTTTTTTTCCGGATTTTTATTTTCCGGATTTTTTTTCCAGATTTTTTTTCCGGATTTTTTTTCCGGATTTTTCCCGATTTTTTTTTCCGGATTTTTTTTTCCGGATTTTTCCGGATTTTTATTTCCGGATTTTTTCGGATTTTTTTTTTTGGATTTCTCCGGATTTTTTTTTTCTGATTTTTCCGGATTTTTTTTCCGGATTTTTTTTCCAGATTTTTTTTCCGGATTTTTTTTCCGGATTTTTCCCGATTTTTTTTTCCGGATTTTTTTTACCGGACTTTTTTTCCCGATTTTTCCGGATTTTTTTTCCGGATTTTTCCGGATTTTTTTTTCCGGATTTTTCCGGTTTTTTTTTTCCGGATTTCTCCGGATTTTTTTTTCCGGATTTTTCCGGATTTTTTTTTCCGGATTTTTTCGGATTTTTTTTTCCGGATTTTTTTTTTCGGATTTTTTTTTTCCGGATTTTTCCGGATTTTTATTTTCCGGATTTTTTTTTCGGATTTTTTTTTCCGGATTTTTCCGGATTTTTTTTTCCGGATTTTTTTTTCCGGATTTTTCCGGATTTTTATTTTCCGGATTTTTTTTCCGGATTTTTCCGGATTTTTTTTTCTGGATTTTTTTTTCCGGATTTTTTTTTCCGGATTTTTCCGGATTTTTATTTTCCGGATTTTTTTTCGGATTTTTTTTTTCGGATTTTTCCGGATTTTTTCGGTTTTTTTTTTTCGGATTTCTCCGGATTTTTTTTTTTCTGATTTTTCCGGATTTTTATTTCCGGATTTTTTCGGATTTTTTTTTTTTGGATTTCTCCGGATTTTTTTTTTTCTGATTTTTCCGGATTTTTTTTCCGGATTTTTTTTCCAGATTTTTTTTACGGATATTTTTTACGGATTATTTTTCAGTATTTTTCCGGATTTTTTTTACTGGACTTTTTTTCCAGATTTTTCCGGATTTTTTTTCCAGATTTTTCCGGATTTTTTTTTCCGGATTTTTTCGGATTTTTTTTTTCGGATTTCTCCGGATTTTTTTTTTCTGATTTTTCCGGATTTTTTTTCTGGATTTTTTTTCCAGATTTTTTTTCCGGATTTTTTTTACGGATTTTTCCGGATTTTTTTTTCCGGATTTTTTTTTCCGGATTTTTTTTCGGATTTCTTTTTCCGGATTTTTCCGGATTTTTTTTTCCGGATTTTTTCGGATTTTTTTTTCCGGATTTTTTTTTTCTGATTTTTTTTTCGGATTTTTCCGGATTTTTTTTTCCGGATTTTTTCGGATTTTTTTTTTCTGATTTTTCCGGTTTTTTTTCCAGATTTTTTTTCCGGATTTTTTTTTCCGGATTTTTACCGGACTTTTTTTCCGGATTTTTCCGGATTTTTTTTTCCCGGATTTTTTTTTCCGGATTTTTCCGGATTTTTTTTTTCGGATTTTTTTTTCCGGATTTTTCCGGATTTTTTTGAATTTTTTTTCCGGATTTTTTTTACCGGACTTTTTTTCTGGATTTTTCCGGATTTTTTTTTCCCGGATTTTTTTTTCCGGATTTTTTTTCCGGATTTTTCCGGATTTTTTTTTTCCGGATTTTTTTTCCGGATTTTTTTTTCCAGCTTTTTTTTTTCGGATTTTTTTTTCCGGATTTTTCCGGATTTTTTTTCCGGATTTTTTTTTTCGGATTTTTTTTCCGGATTTTTCGAAAAAAAAATCCGAATTTTTTTTTGGGGATTTTTCCGGATTTATTTTTTCCGGATTTTTCGGATTTTTTTCCGGATTTTTCAAAAAAAAAATTCAGGATTTTTTTTTCCGGATTTTTTTTTTCCGGATTTTTTCGGATTTTTTTTTTTCGGATTTTTTTTCCTGATTTTTTTCCGGATTTTTTTCCGGATTTTTCCGGATTTTTTTTTCCGGATTTTTCCGGATTTTTATTTTCCGGATTTTTTTTTCGGATTTTTTTTTCCGGATTTTTCCGGATTTTTTTTTTCGGATTTTTTCGGATTTTTTTTCCCGGATTTTTTCGGATTTTTTTTTTCGGATTTCTCCGGATTTTTTTTTCTGATTTTTCCGGATTTTTATTTCCGGATTTTTTCGGATTTTTTTTTTTGGATTTCTCCGGATTTTTTTTTTCTGATTTTTCCGGATTTTTTTTCCGGATTTTTTTTCCAGATTTTTTTTCCGGATTTTTTTTCCGGATTTTTCCCGATTTTTTTTTCCGGATTTTTATTTTCCGGATTTTTTTTCCAGATTTTTTTTCCGGATTTTTTTTCCGGATTTTTCCCGATTTTTTTTTCCGGATTTTTTTTTCCGGATTTTTCGGATTTTTATTTTCCGGATTTTTTTTCGGATTTTTTTTTTCGGATTTTTCCGGATTTTTTTTTCCGGATTTTTTCGGATTTTTTTTTCCGGATTTTTTCGGATTTTTTTTTCCGGATTTTTTCTTTCGGATTTTTTTTTTCGGATTTTTCCGGATTATTTTTTCCGGATTTTTTCGGATTTTTTTTTTCGGATTTCTCCGGATTTTTTTTTTTCTGATTTTTCCGGATTTTTATTTCTGGATTTTTTCGGATTTTTTTTTTTTGGATTTCTCCGTATTTTTTTTCCGGATTTTTTTTCCAGATTTTTTTTACGGATTTTTTTTCCAGATTTTTCCGGATTTTTTTTCCAGATTTTTCCGGATTTTTTTTTCCGGATTTTTTCAGATTTTTTTTTCGGATTTCTCCGGATTTTTTTTTTCTGATTTTTCCAAGTTTTTTTTCCGGATTTTTTTTCCAGATTTTTTTTCCGGATTTTTTTTACGGATTTTTCCGGATTTTTTTTTCCGGATTTTTTTTTCCGGATTTTTCCGGATTTTTATTTTCCAAAATTTTTTCGGATTTCTTTTTCCGGATTTTTCCGGATTTTTTTTTCCGGATTTTTTCGGATTTTTTTTTCCGGATTTTTTTTTTCTGATTTTTTTTTCTGAATTTTCCGGATTTTTTTTTCCGGATTTTTTCGGATTTTTTTTTCCGGATTTTTTCGGATTTTTTTTTTCTGATTTTTCCGGATTTTTTTTCCAGATTTTTTTTCCGGATTTTTTTTTCCGGATTTTTACCGGACTTTTTTTCCGGATTTTTCCGGATTTTTTTTTCCCGGATTTTTTTTTCCGGATTTTTCCGGATTTTTTTTTTCGGATTTTTCCAAGTTTTTTTTCCGGATTTTTTTTCCAGATTTTTTTTCCGGATTTTTTTTACGGATTTTTCCGGATTTTTTTTTCCAGATTTTTTTTCCGGATTTTTTTTTTCGGATTTTTTTTCCGGATTTTTCCGGATTTTTTTTCCGGATTTTTCGAAAAAAAAAATCCAAATTTTTTTTTGGGATTTTTCCGGATTTTTTTTCCAGATTTTTTTTACGGATTTTTTTTTCTGGATTTTTTCGGATTTTTTTTTCCGGATTTTTTTTTTCGGATTTTTTTTTCGGATTTTTCCGGATTTTTTTTTCCAGATTTTTTCGGATTTTTTTTTTCGGATTTCTCCGGATTTTTTTTTCTGATTTTTCCGGATTTTTTTTCCGGATTTTTTTTCCAGATTTTTTTTCCGGATTTTTTTTCCGGATTATTTTTCAGTATTTTTCCGGATTTTTTTTACTGGGCTTTTTTTCCAGATTTTTCCGGATTTTTTTTTCCAGATTTTTCCGGATTTTTTTTTCCGGATTTTTTCGGATTTTTTTTTTCGAATTTCTCCGGATTTTTTTTTTCGGATTTTTCTGGATTTTTTTTCCGGATTTTTTTTCCAGATTTTTTTTTTTCGGATTTTTTTTTCCGGATTTTTCCGGATTTTTTTTTCCGGATTTTTTCGGATTTTTTTTTTCTGATTTTTCCGGATTTTTTTTCCAGATTTTTTTTCCGGATTTTTCCGGATTTTTTTTTCCGGATTTTTTCGGATTTTTTTTCCGGATTTTTTTTACCGGACTTTTTTTCCGGATTTTTCCGGATTTTTTTTTCCCGGATTTTTTTTTCCGGATTTTTTTTCCCGGATTTTTCCGGATTTTTTTTTCCGGATTTTTTCGAATTTTTTTTCCGGATTTTTTTTACCGGACTTTTTTTCCGGATTTTTCCGGATTTTTTTTTCCCGGATTTTTTTTTCCGGATTTTTTTTTCCGGATTTTTCCGGATTTTTTTTTCCGGATTTTTTTTTTCTGATTTTTTTTTCCGGATTTTTCCGGATTTTTTTTCCGGATTTTTAAAAAAAAAAAAATTCAGGATTTTTCGGATTTTTTTTCCGGATTTTTTTTCCAGATTTTTTTTCCGGATTTTTCCGGATTTTTTTTCCAGATTTTTTTTTCCCGGATTTTTTTTTCCGGATTTTTTTTCCCGGATTTTTCCGGATTTTTTTTTCCGGATTTTTTCGAATTTTTTTTCCGGATTTTTTTTACCGGACTTTTTTTCCGGATTTTTCCATATTTTTTTTCCGGATTTTTCGAAAAAAAAATTCCGGATTTTTCCGGATTTTTTTTCCGGGATTTTTCCAAAAAAAAATTTCCGGATTTTTTTTCCTGATTTTTTTTTCCGGATTTTTTTTTCCGGATTTTTTTTTTCCGGATTTTTTTTTCCGGATTTTTCCATATTTTTTTTCCGGATTTTTCGAAAAAAAAATTCCGGATTTTTCCGGATTTTTTTTCCGGGATTTTTCCAAAAAAAAATTTCCGGATTTTTTTTCCTGATTTTTTTTTCAGGATTTTTTTTTCCGGATTTTTTTTTTCCGGATTTTTCCGGATTTTTTTTTCTGGATTTTTTTTTCCGGATTTTTTTTTCCGGATTTTTCCGGATTTTTATTTTCCGGATTTTTTTTCCGGATTTTTCCGGATTTTTTTTTCTGGATTTTTTTTTCCGGATTTTTTTTTCCGGATTTTTCCGGATTTTTATTTTCCGGATTTTTCCGGATTTTTTTTTCCGGATTTTTTCGGATTTTTTTTTTCGGATTTCTCCGGATTTTTTTTTTCTGATTTTTCCGGATTTTTTTTCTGGATTTTTTTTCCAGATTTTTTTTCCGGATTTTTTTTACGGATTTTTCCGGATTTTTTTTTCCGGATTTTTTTTTCCGGATTTTTCCGGATTTTTATTTTCCGGATTTTTTTTCGGATTTCTTTTTCCGGATTTTTCCGGATTTTTTTTTCCGGATTTTTTCGGATTTTTTTTTCCGGATTTTTTTTTTCTGATTTTTTTTTCGGATTTTTCCGGATTTTTTTTTCCGGATTTTTTCGGATTTTTTTTTTCTGATTTTTCCGGTTTTTTTTCCAGATTTTTTTTCCGGATTTTTTTTTCCGGATTTTTACCGGACTTTTTTTCCGGATTTTTCCGGATTTTTTTTTCCCGGATTTTTTTTTCCGGATTTTTCCGGATTTTTTTTTTCGGATTTTTTTTTCCGGATTTTTCCGGATTTTTTTGAATTTTTTTTCCGGATTTTTTTTACCGGACTTTTTTTCTGGATTTTTCCGGATTTTTTTTTCCCGGATTTTTTTTTCCGGATTTTTTTTCCGGATTTTTCCGGATTTTTTTTTTCCGGATTTTTTTTCCGGATTTTTTTTTCCAGCTTTTTTTTTTTGGATTTTTTTTTCCGGATTTTTCCGGATTTTTTTTCCGGATTTTTTTTTTCGGATTTTTTTTCCGGATTTTTCGAAAAAAAAATCCGAATTTTTTTTTGGGGATTTTTCCGGATTTATTTTTTCCGGATTTTTCGGATTTTTTTCCGGATTTTTCAAAAAAAAAATTCAGGATTTTTTTTTCCGGATTTTTTTTTTCCGGATTTTTTCGGATTTTTTTTTTTCGGATTTTTTTTCCTGATTTTTTTCCGGATTTTTTTCCGGATTTTTCCGGATTTTTTTTTCCGGATTTTTCCGGATTTTTATTTTCCGGATTTTTTTTTCGGATTTTTTTTTCCGGATTTTTCCGGATTTTTTTTTCCGGATTTTTTCGGATTTTTTTTCCCGGATTTTTCGGATTTTTTTTTTCGGATTTCTCCGGATTTTTTTTTCTGATTTTTCCGGATTTTTATTTCCGGATTTTTTCGGATTTTTTTTTTTGGATTTCTCCGGATTTTTTTTTTCTGATTTTTCCGGATTTTTTTTCCGGATTTTTTTTCCAGATTTTTTTTCCGGATTTTTTTTCCGGATTTTTCCCGATTTTTTTTTCCGGATTTTTTTTTCCGGATTTTTCCGGATTTTTATTTTCCGGATTTTTTTTCGGATTTTTTTTTTCGGATTTTTCCGGATTTTTTTTTCCGGATTTTTTCGGATTTTTTTTTCCGGATTTTTTCTTTCGGATTTTTTTTTTCGGATTTTTCCGGATTATTTTTTCCGGATTTTTTCGGATTTTTTTTTTCGGATTTCTCCGGATTTTTTTTTTTCTGATTTTTCCGGATTTTTATTTCTGGATTTTTTCGGATTTTTTTTTTTTGGATTTCTCCGTATTTTTTTTTTCTGATTTTTCCGGATTTTTTTTCCGGATTTTTTTTCCAGATTTTTTTTACGGATTTTTTTTCCAGATTTTTCCGGATTTTTTTTCCAGATTTTTCCGGATTTTTTTTTCCGGATTTTTTCAGATTTTTTTTTCGGATTTCTCCGGATTTTTTTTTTCTGATTTTTCCAAGTTTTTTTTCCGGATTTTTTTTCCAGATTTTTTTTCCGGATTTTTTTTACGGATTTTTCCGGATTTTTTTTTCCGGATTTTTTTTTCCGGATTTTTCCGGATTTTTATTTTCCAAAATTTTTTCGGATTTCTTTTTCCGGATTTTTCCGGATTTTTTTTTCCGGATTTTTTCGGATTTTTTTTTCCGGATTTTTTTTTTCTGATTTTTTTTTCTGAATTTTCCGGATTTTTTTTTCCGGATTTTTTCGGATTTTTTTTTCCGGATTTTTTCGGATTTTTTTTTTCTGATTTTTCCGGATTTTTTTTCCAGATTTTTTTTCCGGATTTTTTTTTCCGGATTTTTACCGGACTTTTTTTCCGGATTTTTCCGGATTTTTTTTTCCCGGATTTTTTTTTCCGGATTTTTCCGGATTTTTTTTTTCGGATTTTTCCAAGTTTTTTTTCCGGATTTTTTTTCCAGATTTTTTTTCCGGATTTTTTTTACGGATTTTTCCGGATTTTTTTTTCCAGATTTTTTTTCCGGATTTTTTTTTTCGGATTTTTTTTCCGGATTTTTCCGGATTTTTTTTCCGGATTTTTCGAAAAAAAAAATCCAAATTTTTTTTTGGGATTTTTCCGGATTTTTTTTCCAGATTTTTTTTACGGATTTTTTTTTCTGGATTTTTTCGGATTTTTTTTTCCGGATTTTTTTTTTCGGATTTTTTTTTCGGATTTTTCCGGATTTTTTTTTCCAGATTTTTTCGGATTTTTTTTTTCGGATTTCTCCGGATTTTTTTTTCTGATTTTTCCGGATTTTTTTTCCGGATTTTTTTTCCAGATTTTTTTTCCGGATTTTTTTTCCGGATTATTTTTCAGTATTTTTCCGGATTTTTTTTACTGGGCTTTTTTTCCAGATTTTTCCGGATTTTTTTTTCCAGATTTTTCCGGATTTTTTTTTCCGGATTTTTTCGGATTTTTTTTTTCGAATTTCTCCGGATTTTTTTTTTCGGATTTTTCTGGATTTTTTTTTCCGGATTTTTTTTCCAGATTTTTTTTTTTCGGATTTTTTTTTCCGGATTTTTCCGGATTTTTTTTTCCGGATTTTTTCGGATTTTTTTTTTCTGATTTTTCCGGATTTTTTTTCCAGATTTTTTTTCCGGATTTTTCCGGATTTTTTTTTCCGGATTTTTTCGGATTTTTTTTCCGGATTTTTTTTACCGGACTTTTTTTCCGGATTTTTCCGGATTTTTTTTTCCCGGATTTTTTTTTCCGGATTTTTTTTCCCGGATTTTTCCGGATTTTTTTTTCCGGATTTTTTCGAATTTTTTTTCCGGATTTTTTTTACCGGACTTTTTTTCCGGATTTTTCCGGATTTTTTTTTCCCGGATTTTTTTTTCCGGATTTTTTTTTCCGGATTTTTCCGGATTTTTTTTTCCGGATTTTTTTTTTCTGATTTTTTTTTCCGGATTTTTCCGGATTTTTTTTCCGGATTTTTAAAAAAAAAAAAATTCAGGATTTTTCGGATTTTTTTTCCGGATTTTTTTTCCAGATTTTTTTTCCGGATTTTTCCGGATTTTTTTTCCAGATTTTTTTTTCCCGGATTTTTTTTTCCGGATTTTTTTTCCCGGATTTTTCCGGATTTTTTTTTCCGGATTTTTTCGAATTTTTTTTCCGGATTTTTTTTACCGGACTTTTTTTCCGGATTTTTCCATATTTTTTTTCCGGATTTTTCGAAAAAAAAATTCCGGATTTTTCCGGATTTTTTTTCCGGGATTTTTCCAAAAAAAAATTTCCGGATTTTTTTTCCTGATTTTTTTTTCCGGATTTTTTTTTCCAGATTTTTTTTTTCCGGATTTTTTTTTCCGGATTTTTCCATATTTTTTTTCCGGATTTTTCGAAAAAAAAATTCCGGATTTTTCCGGATTTTTTTTCCGGGATTTTTCCAAAAAAAAATTTCCGGATTTTTTTTCCTGATTTTTTTTTCAGGATTTTTTTTTCCGGATTTTTTTTTTCCGGATTTTTCCGGATTTTTTTTTCTGGATTTTTTTTTCCGGATTTTTTTTTCCGGATTTTTCCGGATTTTTATTTTCCGGATTTTTTTTCCGGATTTTTCCGGATTTTTTTTTCTGGATTTTTTTTTCCGGATTTTTTTTTCCGGATTTTTCCGGATTTTTATTTTCCGGATTTTTTTTCGGATTTTTTTTTTCGGATTTTTCCGGATTTTTTCGGTTTTTTTTTTTTCGGATTTCTCCGGATTTTTTTTTTTCTGATTTTTCCGGATTTTTATTTCCGGATTTTTTCGGATTTTTTTTTTTGGATTTCTCCGCATTTTTTTTTTCTGATTTTTCCGGATTTTTTTTCCAGATTTTTTTTCCAGATTTTTTTTACGGATATTTTTTACGGATTATTTTTCAGTATTTTTCCGGATTTTTTTTACTGGACTTTTTTTCCAGATTTTTCCGGATTTTTTTTCCAGATTTTTCCGGATTTTTTTTTCCGGATTTTTTCGGATTTTTTTTTTCGGATTTCTCAAGATTTTTTTTTTCTGATTTTTCCGGATTTTTTTTCTGGATTTTTTTTCCAGATTTTTTTTCCGGATTTTTTTTACGGATTTTTCCGGATTTTTTTTTCCGGATTTTTTTTTCCGGATTTTTCCGGATTTTTATTTTCCGGATTTTTTTTCGGATTTCTTTTTCCGGATTTTTCCGGATTTTTTTTTCCGGATTTTTTCGGATTTTTTTTTCCGGATTTTTTTTTTCTGATTTTTTTTTCGGATTTTTCCGGATTTTTTTTTCCGGATTTTTTCGGATTTTTTTTTTCTGATTTTTCCGTTTTTTTTTCCAGATTTTTTTTCCGGATTTTTTTTTCCGGATTTTTACCGGACTTTTTTTCCGGATTTTTCCGGATTTTTTTTTCCCGGATTTTTTTTTCCGGATTTTTCCGGATTTTTTTTTTCGGATTTTTTTTTCCGGATTTTTCCGGATTTTTTTGAATTTTTTTTCCGGATTTTTTTTACCGGACTTTTTTTCTGGATTTTTCCGGATTTTTTTTTCCCGGATTTTTTTTTCCGGATTTTTTTTCCGGATTTTTCCGGATTTTTTTTTTCCGGATTTTTTTTCCGGATTTTTTTTTCCAGCTTTTTTTTTTTGGATTTTTTTTTCCGGATTTTTCCGGATTTTTTTTCCGGATTTTTTTTTTCGGATTTTTTTTCCGGATTTTTCGAAAAAAAAATCCGAATTTTTTTTGGGGGATTTTTCCGGATTTATTTTTTCCGGATTTTTCGGATTTTTTTCCGGATTTTTCAAAAAAAAAATTCAGGATTTTTTTTTCCGGATTTTTTTTTTCCGGATTTTTTCGGATTTTTTTTTTTCGGATTTTTTTTCCTGATTTTTTTCCGGATTTTTTTCCGGATTTTTCCGGATTTTTTTTTCCGGATTTTTCCGGATTTTTATTTTCCGGATTTTTTTTTCGGATTTTTTTTTCCGGATTTTTCCGGATTTTTTTTTCCGGATTTTTTCGGATTTTTTTCCCGGATTTTTCGGATTTTTTTTTTCGGATTTCTCCGGATTTTTTTTTCTGATTTTTCCGGATTTTTATTTCCGGATTTTTTCGGATTTTTTTTTTTGGATTTCTCCGGATTTTTTTTTTCTGATTTTTCCGGATTTTTTTTCCGGATTTTTTTTCCAGATTTTTTTTCCGGATTTTTTTTCCGGATTTTTCCCGATTTTTTTTTCCGGATTTTTTTTTCCGGATTTTTCCGGATTTTTATTTTCCGGATTTTTTTTCGGATTTTTTTTTTCGGATTTTTCCGGATTTTTTTTTCCGGATTTTTTCGGATTTTTTTTTCCGGATTTTTTCTTTCGGATTTTTTTTTTCGGATTTTTCCGGATTATTTTTTCCGGATTTTTTCGGATTTTTTTTTTCGGATTTCTCCGGATTTTTTTTTTTCTGATTTTTCCGGATTTTTATTTCTGGATTTTTTCGGATTTTTTTTTTTTGGATTTCTCCGTATTTTTTTTTTCTGATTTTTCCGGATTTTTTTTCCGGATTTTTTTTCCAGATTTTTTTTACGGATTTTTTTTCCAGATTTTTCCGGATTTTTTTTCCAGATTTTTCCGGATTTTTTTTTCCGGATTTTTTCAGATTTTTTTTTCGGATTTCTCCGGATTTTTTTTTTCTGATTTTTCCAAGTTTTTTTTCCGGATTTTTTTTCCAGATTTTTTTTCCGGATTTTTTTTACGGATTTTTCCGGATTTTTTTTTCCGGATTTTTTTTTCCGGATTTTTCCGGATTTTTATTTTCCAAAATTTTTTCGGATTTCTTTTTCCGGATTTTTCCGGATTTTTTTTTCCGGATTTTTTCGGATTTTTTTTTCCGGATTTTTTTTTTCTGATTTTTTTTTCTGAATTTTCCGGATTTTTTTTTCCGGATTTTTTCGGATTTTTTTTTCCGGATTTTTTCGGATTTTTTTTTTCTGATTTTTCCGGATTTTTTTTCCAGATTTTTTTTCCGGATTTTTTTTTCCGGATTTTTACCGGACTTTTTTTCCGGATTTTTCCGGATTTTTTTTTCCCGGATTTTTTTTTCCGGATTTTTCCGGATTTTTTTTTTCGGATTTTTTTTTCCGGATTTTTCCGGATTTTTTTGAATTTTTTTTCCGGATTTTTTTTACCGGACTTTTTTTCGGGATTTTTCCGGATTTTTTTTTCCCGGATTTTTTTTTTCGGATTTTTTTTCCGGATTTTTCCGGATTTTTTTTTTCCGGATTTTTTTTCCAGATTTTTTTTTCCAGATTTTTTTTTTCGGATTTTTTTTTCCGGATTTTTCCGGATTTTTTTTCCGGATTTTTTTTTTCGGATTTTTTTTCCGGATTTTTCCGTATTTTTTTTCCGGATTTTTCGAAAAAAAAAATCCGAATTTTTTTTTGGGGATTTTTCCGGATTTATTTTTTCCGGATTTTTCGGATTTTTTTCCGGATTTTTCAAAAAAAAAATTCAGGATTTTTTTTTCCGGATTTTTTTTTTCCGGATTTTTTTTTCCGGATTTTTCCATATTTTTTTTTGGATTTTTCGAAAAAAAAATTCCGGATGTTTCCGGATTTTTTTTTTCGGGATTTTTCCAAAAAAAATTTTCCGGATTTTTTTTTTCGGGATTTTTCCGGTTTTTTTTTTTCGGGATTTTTCCGGATTTTTTTTCGGGCTTTTTTTTCTGGACTATTTTTCCGGATTTGTTTTTTTCGGATTTTTTTCCGGATTTTTTTTCGGATTTTTTTTCCGGATTATTTTTCAGTATTTTTCCGGATTTTTTTTACCGGACTTTTTTTCCGGATTTTTCCGGATTTTTTTCCGGATTTTTCCGGATTTTTTTTCCGGATTTTTCCGGATTTTTTTTTCCGGATTTTTTTTTCCGGATTTTTCCGGATTTTTATTTTCCGGATTTTTTTTTCGTATTTTTTTTTCCGGATTTTTCCGGATTTTTTTTTCCGGATTTTTTCGGATTTTTTTTTCCGGATTTTTTTTTCCGGATTTTTTTTTTCCGGATTTTTCCGGATTTTTATTTTCCGGATTTTTTTTTCGGATTTTTTTTTCCGGATTTTTCCGGATTTTTATTTCCGGATTTTTTCGGATTTTTTTTCCAGATTTTTTTTACGGATTTTTTTTACGGATTATTTTTCAGTATTTTTCCGGATTTTTTTTACTGGACTTTTTTTCCAGATTTTTCCGGATTTTTTTTCCAGATTTTTCCGGATTTTTTTTTCCGGATTTTTTCAGATTTTTTTTTCGGATTTCTCCGGATTTTTTTTTTCTGATTTTTCCAAGTTTTTTTTCCGGATTTTTTTTCCAGATTTTTTTTCCGGATTTTTTTTACGGATTTTTCCGGATTTTTTTTTCCAGATTTTTTTTTCCGGATTTTTCCGGATTTTTAATTTCCAAAATTTTTTCGGATTTCTTTTTCCGGATTTTTCCGGATTTTTTTTTCCGGATTTTTTCGGATTTTTTTTTCCGGATTTTTTTTTTCTGATTTTTTTTTCTGAATTTTCCGGATTTTTTTTTCCGGATTTTTTCGGATTTTTTTTTTCTGATTTTTCCGGATTTTTTTTCCAGATTTTTTTTCCGGATTTTTTTTTCCGGATTTTTCGGATTTTTTTTCGGGATTTTTTTTACTGGACTATTTTTCCGGATTTGTTTTTTTCGGATTTTTTTCCGGATTTTTTTCCGGATTTTTTTTCCGGATTATTTTTCAGTATTTTTCCGGATTTTTTTTACCGGACTTTTTTTCCGGATTTTTCCGGATTTTTTTCCGGATTTTTCCGGATTTTTTTTTCCGGATTTTTCCGGATTTTTTTTTCCGGATTTTTTTTTCCGGATTTTTCCGGATTTTTATTTTCCGGATTTTTTTTTCGTATTTTTTTTTCCGGATTTTTCCGGATTTTTTTTTCCGGATTTTTTCGGATTTTTTTTTCCGGATTTTTTTTTCCGGATTTTTTTTTTCCGGATTTTTCCGGATTTTTATTTTCCGGATTTTTTTTTCGGATTTTTTTTTCCGGATTTTTCCGGATTTTTTTTTCCGGATTTTTTCGGATTTTTTTTCCAGATTTTTTTTACGGATTTTTTTTACGGATTATTTTTCAGTATTTTTCCGGATTTTTTTTACTGGACTTTTTTTCCAGATTTTTCCGGATTTTTTTTCCAGATTTTTCCGGATTTTTTTTTCCGGATTTTTTCAGATTTTTTTTTCGGATTTCTCCGGATTTTTTTTTTCTGATTTTTCCAAGTTTTTTTTCCGGATTTTTTTTCCAGATTTTTTTTCCGGATTTTTTTTACGGATTTTTCCGGATTTTTTTTTCCAGATTTTTTTTTCCGGATTTTTCCGGATTTTTATTTTCCAAAATTTTTTCGGATTTCTTTTTCCGGATTTTTCCGGATTTTTTTTTCCGGATTTTTTCGGATTTTTTTTTCCGGATTTTTTTTTTCTGATTTTTTTTTCTGAATTTTCCGGATTTTTTTTTCCGGATTTTTTCGGATTTTTTTTTCCGGATTTTTTCGGATTTTTTTTTTCTGATTTTTCCGGATTTTTTTTCCAGATTTTTTTTCCGGATTTTTTTTTCCGGATTTTTCGGATTTTTTTTCGGGCTTTTTTTTACTGGACTATTTTTCCGGATTTGTTTTTTTCGGATTTTTTTCCGGATTTTTCCGGATTTTTATTTTCCGGATTTTTTTTTCGTATTTTTTTTTCCGGATTTTTCCGGATTTTTTTTTCCGGATTTTTTCGGATTTTTTTTTCCGGATTTTTTTTTCCGGATTTTTTTTTTCCGGATTTTTCCGGATTTTTATTTTCCGGATTTTTTTTTCGGATTTTTTTTTCCGGATTTTTCCGGATTTTTTTTTCCGGATTTTTTCGGATTTTTTTTCCAGATTTTTTTTACGGATTTTTTTTACGGATTATTTTTCAGTATTTTTCCGGATTTTTTTTACTGGACTTTTTTTCCAGATTTTTCCGGATTTTTTTTCCAGATTTTTCCGGATTTTTTTTTCCGGATTTTTTCAGATTTTTTTTTCGGATTTCTCCGGATTTTTTTTTTCTGATTTTTCCAAGTTTTTTTTCCGGATTTTTTTTCCAGATTTTTTTTCCGGATTTTTTTTACGGATTTTTCCGGATTTTTTTTTCCAGATTTTTTTTTCCGGATTTTTCCGGATTTTTATTTTCCAAAATTTTTTCGGATTTCTTTTTCCGGATTTTTCCGGATTTTTTTTTCCGGATTTTTTCGGATTTTTTTTTCCGGATTTTTTTTTTCTGATTTTTTTTTCTGAATTTTCCGGATTTTTTTTTCCGGATTTTTTCGGATTTTTTTTTCCGGATTTTTTCGGATTTTTTTTTTCTGATTTTTCCGGATTTTTTTTCCAGATTTTTTTTCCGGATTTTTTTTTCCGGATTTTTCGGATTTTTTTTCGGGCTTTTTTTTACTGGACTATTTTTCCGGATTTGTTTTTTTCGGATTTTTTTCCGGATTTTTTTCCGGATTTTTTTTCCGGATTATTTTTCAGTATTTTTCCGGATTTTTTTTACCGGACTTTTTTTCCGGATTTTTCCGGATTTTTTTCCGGATTTTTCCGGATTTTTTTTTCCGGATTTTTCCGGATTTTTTTTTCCGGATTTTTTTTTCCGGATTTTTCCGGATTTTTATTTTCCGGATTTTTTTTTCGTATTTTTTTTTCCGGATTTTTCCGGATTTTTTTTTCCGGATTTTTTCGGATTTTTTTTTCCGGATTTTTTTTTCCGGATTTTTTTTTTCCGGATTTTTCCGGATTTTTATTTTCCGGATTTTTTTTTCGGATTTTTTTTTCCGGATTTTTCCGGATTTTTTTTTCCGGATTTTTTCGGATTTTTTTTCCAGATTTTTTTTACGGATTTTTTTTACGGATTATTTTTCAGTATTTTTCCGGATTTTTTTTACTGGACTTTTTTTCCAGATTTTTCCGGATTTTTTTTCCAGATTTTTCCGGATTTTTTTTTCCGGATTTTTTCAGATTTTTTTTTCGGATTTCTCCGGATTTTTTTTTTCTGATTTTTCCAAGTTTTTTTTCCGGATTTTTTTTCCAGATTTTTTTTCCGGATTTTTTTTACGGATTTTTCCGGATTTTTTTTTCCAGATTTTTTTTTCCGGATTTTTCCGGATTTTTATTTTCCAAAATTTTTTCGGATTTCTTTTTCCGGATTTTTCCGGATTTTTTTTTCCGGATTTTTTCGGATTTTTTTTTCCGGATTTTTTTTTTCTGATTTTTTTTTCTGAATTTTCCGGATTTTTTTTTCCGGATTTTTTCGGATTTTTTTTTCCGGATTTTTTCGGATTTTTTTTTTCTGATTTTTCCGGATTTTTTTTCCAGATTTTTTTTCCGGATTTTTTTTTCCGGATTTTTCGGATTTTTTTTCGGGCTTTTTTTTACTGGACTATTTTTCCGGATTTGTTTTTTTCGGATTTTTTTCCGGATTTTTTTCCGGATTTTTTTTCCGGATTATTTTTCAGTATTTTTCCGGATTTTTTTTACCGGACTTTTTTTCCGGATTTTTCCGGATTTTTTTCCGGATTTTTCCGGATTTTTTTTTCCGGATTTTTCCGGATTTTTTTTTCCGGATTTTTTTTTCCGGATTTTTCCGGATTTTTATTTTCCGGATTTTTTTTTCGTATTTTTTTTTCCGGATTTTTCCGGATTTTTTTTTCCGGATTTTTTCGGATTTTTTTTTCCGGATTTTTTTTTCCGGATTTTTTTTTTCCGGATTTTTCCGGATTTTTATTTTCCGGATTTTTTTTTCGGATTTTTTTTTCCGGATTTTTCCGGATTTTTTTTTCCGGATTTTTTCGGATTTTTTTTCCAGATTTTTTTTACGGATTTTTTTTACGGATTATTTTTCAGTATTTTTCCGGATTTTTTTTACTGGACTTTTTTTCCAGATTTTTCCGGATTTTTTTTCCAGATTTTTCCGGATTTTTTTTTCCGGATTTTTTCAGATTTTTTTTTCGGATTTCTCCGGATTTTTTTTTTCTGATTTTTCCAAGTTTTTTTTCCGGATTTTTTTTCCAGATTTTTTTTCCGGATTTTTTTTACGGATTTTTCCGGATTTTTTTTTCCAGATTTTTTTTTCCGGATTTTTCCGGATTTTTATTTTCCAAAATTTTTTCGGATTTCTTTTTCCGGATTTTTCCGGATTTTTTTTTCCGGATTTTTTCGGATTTTTTTTTCCGGATTTTTTTTTTCTGATTTTTTTTTCTGAATTTTCCGGATTTTTTCGGATTTTTTTTTCCGGATTTTTTCGGATTTTTTTTTTCTGATTTTTCCGGATTTTTTTTCCAGATTTTTTTTCCGGATTTTTTTTTCCGGATTTTTCCGGATTTTTTTTTCCCGGATTTTTTTTTCCGGATTTTTCCGGATTTTTTTTTTCGGATTTTTTTTTCCGGATTTTTCCGGATTTTTTTGAATTTTTTTTCCGGATTTTTTTTACCGGACTTTTTTTCTGGATTTTTCCGGATTTTTTTTTCCCGGATTTTTTTTTCCGGATTTTTTTTCCGGATTTTTCCGGATTTTTTTTTTCCGGATTTTTTTTCCGGATTTTTTTTTCCAGATTTTTTTTTTCGGATTTTTTTTTCCGGATTTTTCCGGATTTTTTTTCCGGATTTTTTTTTCGGATTTTTTTTCCGGATTTTTCCGTATTTTTTTTCCGGATTTTTCGAAAAAAAAAATCCGAATTTTTTTTTCTGGATTTTTCCGGATTTTTTTTTCCCGGATTTTTTTTTCCGGATTTTTTTTCCGGATTTTTCCGGATTTTTTTTTTCCGGATTTTTTTTCCGGATTTTTTTTTCCAGATTTTTTTTTTCGGATTTTTTTTTCCGGATTTTTCCGGATTTTTTTTCCGTATTTTTTTTTTCGGATTTTTTTTCCGGATTTTTCCGTATTTTTTTTCCGGATTTTTCAAAAAAAAATTTCAGGATTTTTTTTTCCGGATTTTTTTTTCCGGATTTTTTTTTCCGGATTTTTCCATATTTTTTTTTGGATTTTTCGAAAAAAAAATTCCGGATGTTTCCGGATTTTTTTTTTCGGGATTTTTCCAAAAAAAATTTTCCGGATTTTTTTTTTCGGGATTTTTCCGGTTTTTTTTTTTCGGGATTTTTCCGGATTTTTTTTTCCGGATTTTTCGGATTTTTTTTCGGGCTTTTTTTTACTGGACTATTTTTCCGGATTTGTTTTTTTCGGATTTTTTTCCGGATTTTTTTCCGGATTTTTTTTCCGGATTATTTTTCAGTATTTTTCCGGATTTTTTTTACCGGACTTTTTTTCCGGATTTTTCCGGATTTTTTTTCCGGATTTTTCCGGATTTTTTTTTCCGGATTTTTCCGGATTTTTTTTTCCGGATTTTTTTTTCCGGATTTTTCCGGATTTTTATTTTCCGGATTTTTTTTTCGTATTTTTTTTTCCGGATTTTTCCGGATTTTTTTTTCCGGATTTTTTCGGATTTTTTTTTCCTGATTTTTTTTTTCGGATTTTTTTTTTCCGGATTTTTCCGGATTTTTATTTTCCGGATTTTTTCGGATTTTTTTTTCCGGATTTTTTTTTTTGGATTTTTGTTACCGGATTTTTTTTCCGGATTTTTTTTAATGGACTTTTTTTCCGGATTTTTCCGGATTTTTTTTTTTCGGATTTTTTTTCCTGATTTTTTTCCGGATTTTTTTTCCTGATTTTTCCGGATTTTTTTTTCCGGATTTTTCCGGATTTTTTTTTCCGGATTTTTTCGGATTTTTTTTTCCTGATTTTTTTTTTCGGATTTTTTTTACCGGATTTTTTTTCCGGATTTTTTTTAATGGACTTTTTTTCCGGATTTTTCTGGATTTTTTTTTTTCGGATTTTTTTTCCTGATTTTTTACCGGATTTTTTTTCCGGATTTTTTTTTCCGGATTTTTTCGGATTTTTTTTTCCCGGATTTTTTTTTCCGGATTTTTTTTCCGGATTTTTTCGGATTTTTTTTCCGGATTTTTTCGGATTTTTTTTTTCGGATTTCTCCGGATTTTTTTTCCGGATTATTTTTCAGTATTTTTCCGGATTTTTTTTACCGGACTTTTTTTCCGGATTTTTCCGGATTTTTTTTCCGGATTTTTCCGGATTTTTTTTTCCGGATTTTTCCGGATTTTTTTTTCCGGATTTCTCCGGATTTTTTTTTCCGGATTTTTCCGGATTTTTTTTTTCGGATTTTTTCGGATTTTTTTTTCCGGATTTTTTTTTTCGGTTTTTTTTTTTCCGGATTTTTCCGGATTTTTATTTTCCGGATTTTTTTTTCGGATTTTTTTTTCCGGATTTTTTCGGATTTTTTTTTCCGGATTTTTTCGGATTTTTTTTTCCTGATTTTTTTTTTCGGATTTCTTTTACCGGATTTTTTTTCCGAATTTTTTTTTCCGGATTTTTTCGGATTTTTTTTCCCGGATTTTTTTTTCCGGATTTTTTTTCCGGATTTTTCCGGATTTTTTTTTTCCGGATTTTTTTTCCGGATTTTTTTTTCCAGATTTTTTTTTTCGGATTTTTTTTTCCGGATTTTTCCGGAATTTTTTTCCGGATTTTTTTTTTCGGATTTTTTTTCCGGATTTTTCCGTATTTTTTTTCCGGATTTTTCGAAAAAAAAAATCCGAATTTTTTTTTTGGGATTTTTCCGGATTTATTTTTTCCGGATTTTTCGGATTTTTTTCCGGATTTTTCAAAAAAAAATTTCAGGATTTTTTTTTCCGGATTTTTTTTTCCCGGACTTTTTTTTCCGGATTTTTCCGGATTTTTTTTTTCGGATTTTTTTTTCCGGATTTTTCGGGATTTTTTTGAATTTTTTTTCCGGATTTTTTTTACCGGACTTTTTTTCGGGATTTTTCCGGATTTTTTTTTCCCGGATTTTTTTTTCCGGATTTTTTTTCCGGATTTTTCCGGATTTTTTTTTTCCGGATTTTTTTTCCGGATTTTTTTTTCCAGATTTTTTTTTTCGGATTTTTTTTTCCGGATTTTTCCGGAATTTTTTTCCGGATTTTTTTTTTCGGATTTTTTTTCCGGATTTTTCCGTATTTTTTTTCCGGATTTTTCGAAAAAAAAAATCCGAATTTTTTTTTTGGGATTTTTCCGGATTTATTTTTTCCGGATTTTTCGGATTTTTTTCCGGATTTTTCAAAAAAAAATTTCAGGATTTTTTTTTCCGGATTTTTTTTTTCCGGATTTTTTTTTCCGGATTTTTCCATATTTTTTTTTGGATTTTTCGAAAAAAAAATTCCGGATGCTTCCGGATTTTTTTTTTCGGGATTTTTCCAAAAAAAATTTTCCGGATTTTTTTTTTCGGGATTTTTCCGGTTTTTTTTTTTCGGGATTTTTCCGGATTTTTTTTTCCGGATTTTTCGGATTTTTTTTCGGGCTTTTTTTTACTGGACTATTTTTCCGGATTTGTTTTTTTCAGATTTTTTTTTCCGGATTTTTTTCCGGATTTTTTTTCCGGATTATTTTTCAGTATTTTTCCGGATTTTTTTTACCGGACTTTTTTTCCGGATTTTTTTTCCGGATTTTTCCGGATTTTTTTTTCCGGATTTTTATTTTCCGGATTTTTTTTTCGGATTTTTTTTTCCGGATTTTTATTTCGGATTTTTTTTCCCGGATTTTTCCGGATTTTTCCGGATTTTTTTTTCCGGATTTTTCCGGATTTTTTCGGATTTTTTTTTCCGGATTTTTTCGGATTTTTTTTTCGGATTTCTCCGGATTTTTTTTCCGGATTATTTTTCAGTATTTTTCCGGATTTTTTTTACCGGACTTTTTTTCCCGATTTTTCCGGATTTTTTTTCCGGATTTTTCCGGATTTTTTTTTCCGGATTTTTCCGGTTTTTTTTTTCCGGATTTCTCCGGATTTTTTTTTCCGGATTTTTCCGGATTTTTTTTTCCGGATTTTTTCGGATTTTTTTTTCCGGATTTTTTTTTTCGGATTTTTTTTTTCCGGATTTTTCCGGATTTTTATTTTCCGGATTTTTTTTTCGGATTTTTTTTTCCGGATTTTTCCGGATTTTTTTTTCCGGATTTTTTTTTCCGGATTTTTCCGGATTTTTATTTTCCGGATTTTTTTTCCGGATTTTTCCGGATTTTTTTTTCTGGATTTTTTTTTCCGGATTTTTTTTTCCGGATTTTTCCGGATTTTTATTTTCCGGATTTTTTTTCGGATTTTTTTTTTCGGATTTTTCCGGATTTTTTCGGTTTTTTTTTTTTCGGATTTCTCCGGATTTTTTTTTTTCTGATTTTTCCGGATTTTTATTTCCGGATTTTTTCGGATTTTTTTTTTTTGGATTTCTCCGGATTTTTTTTTTCTGATTTTTCCGGATTTTTTTTCCGGATTTTTTTTCCAGATTTTTTTTACGGATATTTTTTACGGATTATTTTTCAGTATTTTTCCGGATTTTTTTTACTGGACTTTTTTTCCAGATTTTTCCGGATTTTTTTTCCAGATTTTTCCGGATTTTTTTTTCCGGATTTTTTCGGATTTTTTTTTTCGGATTTCTCCGGATTTTTTTTTCTGATTTTTCCGGATTTTTTTTCTGGATTTTTTTTCCAGATTTTTTTTCCGGATTTTTTTTACGGATTTTTCCGGATTTTTTTTTCCGGATTTTTTTTTCCGGATTTTTCCGGATTTTTATTTTCCGGATTTTTTTTCGGATTTCTTTTTCCGGATTTTTCCGGATTTTTTTTTCCGGATTTTTTCGGATTTTTTTTTCCGGATTTTTTTTTTCTGATTTTTTTTTCGGATTTTTCCGGATTTTTTTTTCCGGATTTTTTCGGATTTTTTTTTTCTGATTTTTCCGGTTTTTTTTCCAGATTTTTTTTCCGGATTTTTTTTTCCGGATTTTTACCGGACTTTTTTTCCGGATTTTTCCGGATTTTTTTTTCCCGGATTTTTTTTTCCGGATTTTTCCGGATTTTTTTTTTCGGATTTTTTTTTCCGGATTTTTCCGGATTTTTTTTTCCTGATTTTTTTTTTCGGATTTCTTTTACCGGATTTTTTTTCCGAATTTTTTTTTCCGGATTTTTTCGGATTTTTTTTCCCGGATTTTTTTTTCCGGATTTTTTTTCCGGATTTTTCCGGATTTTTTTTTTCCGGATTTTTTTTCCGGATTTTTTTTTCCAGATTTTTTTTTTCGGATTTTTTTTTCCGGATTTTTCCGGATTTTTTTTCCGGATTTTTTTTTTCGGATTTTTTTTCCGGATTTTTCCGTATTTTTTTTCCGGATTTTTCGAAAAAAAAAATCCGAATTTTTTTTTTGGGATTTTTCCGGATTTATTTTTTCCGGATTTTTCGGATTTTTTTCCGGATTTTTCAAAAAAAAATTTCAGGATTTTTTTTTCCGGATTTTTTTTTTCCGGATTTTTTTTTCCGGATTTTTCCATATTTTTTTTTGGATTTTTCGAAAAAAAAATTCCGGATGCTTCCGGATTTTTTTTTTCGGGATTTTTCCAAAAAAAATTTTCCGGATTTTTTTTTTCGGGATTTTTCCGGTTTTTTTTTTTCGGGATTTTTCCGGATTTTTTTTTCCGGATTTTTCGGATTTTTTTTCGGGCTTTTTTTTACTGGACTATTTTTCCGGATTTGTTTTTTTCAGATTTTTTTTTCCGGATTTTTTTCCGGATTTTTTTTCCGGATTATTTTTCAGTATTTTTCCGGATTTTTTTTACCGGACTTTTTTTCCGGATTTTTTTTCCGGATTTTTCCGGATTTTTTTTTCCGGATTTTTCCGGATTTTTTTTTCCGGATTTTTATTTTCCGGATTTTTTTTTCGTATTTTTTTTTCCGGATTTTTCCGGATTTTTTTTTCCGGATTTTTTCGGATTTTTTTTTCCGGATTTTTTTTTTCGGATTTTTTTTTTCCGGATTTTTCCGGATTTTTATTTTCCGGATTTTTTCGGATTTTTTTTTCCGGATTTTTTTTTTCGGATTTTTTTTACCGGATTTTTTTTCCGGATTTTTTTTAATGGACTTTTTTTCCGGATTTTTCCGGATTTTTTTTTTTCGGATTTTTTTTCCTGATTTTTTTCCGGATTTTTTTTCCTGATTTTTCCGGATTTTTTTTTCCGGATTTTTCCGGATTTTTATTTTCCGGATTTTTTTTTCGGATTTTTTTTTCCGGATTTTTATTTCGGATTTTTTTTCCCGGATTTTTCCGGATTTTTCCGGATTTTTTTTTCCGGATTTTTCCGGATTTTTTCGGATTTTTTTTTCCGGATTTTTCAAAAAAAAATTTCAGGATTTTTTTTTCCGGATTTTTTTTTTCCGGATTTTTTTTTCCGGATTTTTCCATATTTTTTTTTGGATTTTTCGAAAAAAAAATTCCGGATGCTTCCGGATTTTTTTTTTCGGGATTTTTCCAAAAAAAATTTTCCGGATTTTTTTTTTCGGGATTTTTCCGGTTTTTTTTTTTCGGGATTTTTCCGGATTTTTTTTTCCGGATTTTTCGGATTTTTTTTCGGGCTTTTTTTTACTGGACTATTTTTCCGGATTTGTTTTTTTCAGATTTTTTTTTCCGGATTTTTTTCCGGATTTTTTTTCCGGATTATTTTTCAGTATTTTTCCGGATTTTTTTTACCGGACTTTTTTTCCGGATTTTTTTTCCGGATTTTTCCGGATTTTTTTTTCCGGATTTTTCCGGATTTTTTTTTCCGGATTTTTATTTTCCGGATTTTTTTTTCGTATTTTTTTTTCCGGATTTTTCCGGATTTTTTTTTCCGGATTTTTTCGGATTTTTTTTTCCGGATTTTTTTTTTCGGATTTTTTTTTTCCGGATTTTTCCGGATTTTAATTTTCCGGATTTTTTCGGATTTTTTTTTCCGGATTTTTTTTTTCGGATTTTTTTTACCGGATTTTTTTTCCGGATTTTTTTTAATGGACTTTTTTTCCGGATTTTTCCGGATTTTTTTTTTTCGGATTTTTTTTCCTGATTTTTTTCCGGATTTTTTTTCCTGATTTTTCCGGATTTTTTTTTCCGGATTTTTCCGGATTTTTATTTTCCGGATTTTTTTTTCGGATTTTTTTTTCCGGATTTTTATTTCGGATTTTTTTTCCCGGATTTTTCCGGATTTTTCCGGATTTTTTTTTCCGGATTTTTCCGGATTTTTTCGGATTTTTTTTTCCGGATTTTTTCGGATTTTTTTTTCGGATTTCTCCGGATTTTTTTTCCGGATTATTTTTCAGTATTTTTCCGGATTTTTTTTACCGGACTTTTTTTCCCGATTTTTCCGGATTTTTTTTCCGGATTTTTCCGGATTTTTTTTTCCGTATTTTTCCGGTTTTTTTTTTCCGGATTTCTCCGGATTTTTTTTTCCGGATTTTTCCGGATTTTTTTTTCCGGATTTTTTCGGATTTTTTTTTCCGGATTTTTTTTTTCGGATTTTTTTTTTCCGGATTTTTCCGGATTTTTATTTTCCGGATTTTTTTTTCGGATTTTTTTTTCCGGATTTTTCCGGATTTTTTTTTCCGGATTTTTTTTTCCGGATTTTTCCGGATTTTTATTTTCCGGATTTTTTTTCCGGATTTTTCCGGATTTTTTTTTCTGGATTTTTTTTTCCGGATTTTTTTTTCCGGATTTTTCCGGATTTTTATTTTCCGGATTTTTTTTCGGATTTTTTTTTTCGGATTTTTCCGGATTTTTTCGGTTTTTTTTTTTTCGGATTTCTCCGGATTTTTTTTTTTCTGATTTTTCCGGATTTTTATTTCCGGATTTTTTCGGATTTTTTTTTTTTGGATTTCTCCGGATTTTTTTTTTCTGATTTTTCCGGATTTTTTTTCCGGATTTTTTTTCCAGATTTTTTTTACGGATATTTTTTACGGATTATTTTTCAGTATTTTTCCGGATTTTTTTTACTGGACTTTTTTTCCAGATTTTTCCGGATTTTTTTTCCAGATTTTTCCGGATTTTTTTTTCCGGATTTTTTCGGATTTTTTTTTTCGGATTTCTCCGGATTTTTTTTTCTGATTTTTCCGGATTTTTTTTCTGGATTTTTTTTCCAGATTTTTTTTCCGGATTTTTTTTACGGATTTTTCCGGATTTTTTTTTCCGGATTTTTTTTTCCGGATTTTTCCGGATTTTTATTTTCCGGATTTTTTTTCGGATTTCTTTTTCCGGATTTTTCCGGATTTTTTTTTCCGGATTTTTTCGGATTTTTTTTTCCGGATTTTTTTTTTCTGATTTTTTTTTCGGATTTTTCCGGATTTTTTTTTCCGGATTTTTTCGGATTTTTTTTTTCTGATTTTTCCGGTTTTTTTTCCAGATTTTTTTTCCGGATTTTTTTTTCCGGATTTTTACCGGACTTTTTTTCCGGATTTTTCCGGATTTTTTTTTCCCGGATTTTTTTTTCCGGATTTTTCCGGATTTTTTTTTTCGGATTTTTTTTTCCGGATTTTTCCGGATTTTTTTGAATTTTTTTTCCGGATTTTTTTTACCGGACTTTTTTTCTGGATTTTTCCGGATTTTTTTTTCCCGGATTTTTTTTTCCGGATTTTTTTTCCGGATTTTTCCGGATTTTTTTTTTCCGGATTTTTTTTCCGGATTTTTTTTTCCAGCTTTTTTTTTTCGGATTTTTTTTTCCGGATTTTTCCGGATTTTTTTTCCGGATTTTTTTTTTCGGATTTTTTTTCCGGATTTTTCGAAAAAAAAATCCGAATTTTTTTTTGGGGATTTTTCCGGATTTATTTTTTCCGGATTTTTCGGATTTTTTTCCGGATTTTTCAAAAAAAAAATTCAGGATTTTTTTTTCCGGATTTTTTTTTTCCGGATTTTTTCGGATTTTTTTTTTTTCGGATTTTTTTTCCTGATTTTTTTCCGGATTTTTTTCCGGATTTTTCCGGATTTTTTTTTCCGGATTTTTCCGGATTTTTATTTTCCGGATTTTTTTTTCGGATTTTTTTTTCCGGATTTTTCCGGATTTTTTTTTCCGGATTTTTTCGGATTTTTTTTCCCGGATTTTTTCGGATTTTTTTTTTCGGATTTCTCCGGATTTTTTTTTCTGATTTTTCCGGATTTTTATTTCCGGATTTTTTCGGATTTTTTTTTTTTTGGATTTCTCCGGATTTTTTTTTTCTGATTTTTCCGGATTTTTTTTCCGGATTTTTTTTCCAGATTTTTTTTCCGGATTTTTTTTCCGGATTTTTCCCGATTTTTTTTTCCGGATTTTTTTTTCCGGATTTTTCCGGATTTTTATTTTCCGGATTTTTTTTCGGATTTTTTTTTTCGGATTTTTCCGGATTTTTTTTTCCGGATTTTTTCGGATTTTTTTTTCCGGATTTTTTCTTTCGGATTTTTTTTTTCGGATTTTTCCGGATTATTTTTTCCGGATTTTTTCGGATTTTTTTTTTCGGATTTCTCCGGATTTTTTTTTTTCTGATTTTTCCGGATTTTTATTTCTGGATTTTTTCGGATTTTTTTTTTTTGGATTTCTCCGGATTTTTTTTTTCTGATTTTTCCGGATTTTTTTTCCGGATTTTTTTTCCGGATTTTTTTTACGGATTTTTTTTCCAGATTTTTCCGGATTTTTTTTCCAGATTTTTCCGGATTTTTTTTTCCGGATTTTTTCAGATTTTTTTTTCGGATTTCTCCGGATTTTTTTTTTCTGATTTTTCCAAGTTTTTTTTCCGGATTTTTTTTCCAGATTTTTTTTCCGGATTTTTTTTACGGATTTTTCCGGATTTTTTTTTCCGGATTTTTTTTTCCGGATTTTTCCGGATTTTTATTTTCCAAAATTTTTTCGGATTTCTTTTTCCGGATTTTTCCGGATTTTTTTTTCCGGATTTTTTCGGATTTTTTTTTCCGGATTTTTTTTTTCTGATTTTTTTTTCTGAATTTTCCGGATTTTTTTTTCCGGATTTTTTCGGATTTTTTTTTCCGGATTTTTTCGGATTTTTTTTTTCTGATTTTTCCGGATTTTTTTTCCAGATTTTTTTTCCGGATTTTTTTTTCCGGATTTTTACCGGACTTTTTTTCCTGATTTTTCCGGATTTTTTTTTCCCGGATTTTTTTTTCCGGATTTTTCCGGATTTTTTTTTTCGGATTTTTTTTTCCGGATTTTTCGGGATTTTTTTGAATTTTTTTTCCGGATTTTTTTTACCGGACTTTTTTTCGGGATTTTTCCGGATTTTTTTTTCCCGGATTTTTTTTTCCGGATTTTTTTTCCGGATTTTTCCGGATTTTTTTTTTCCGGATTTTTTTTCCGGATTTTTTTTTCCAGATTTTTTTTTTCGGATTTTTTTTTCCGGATTTTTCCGGATTTTTTTTCCGGATTTTTTTTTTCGGATTTTTTTTCCGGATTTTTCCGTATTTTTTTTCCGGATTTTTCGAAAAAAAAAATCCGAATTTTTTTTTTGGGATTTTTCCGGATTTATTTTTTCCGGATTTTTCGGATTTTTTTCCGGATTTTTCAAAAAAAAATTTCAGGATTTTTTTTTCCGGATTTTTTTTTTCCGGATTTTTTTTTCCGGATTTTTCCATATTTTTTTTTGGATTTTTCGAAAAAAAAATTCCGGATGTTTCCGGATTTTTTTTTTCGGGATTTTTCCAAAAAAAATTTTCCGGATTTTTTTTTTCGGGATTTTTCCGGTTTTTTTTTTTCGGGATTTTTCCGGATTTTTTTTTCCGGATTTTTCGGATTTTTTTTCGGGCTTTTTTTTACTGGACTATTTTTCCGGATTTGTTTTTTTCGGATTTTTTTCCGGATTTTTTTCCGGATTTTTTTTCCGGATTATTTTTCAGTATTTTTCCGGATTTTTTTTACCGGACTTTTTTTCCGGATTTTTCCGGATTTTTTTCCGGATTTTTCCGGATTTTTTTTTCCGGATTTTTCCGGATTTTTTTTTCCGGATTTTTTTTTCCGGATTTTTCCGGATTTTTATTTTCCGGATTTTTTTTTCGTATTTTTTTTTCCGGATTTTTCCGGATTTTTTTTTCCGGATTTTTTCGGATTTTTTTTTCCGGATTTTTTTTTCCGGATTTTTTTTTTCCGCATTTTTCCGGATTTTTATTTTCCGGATTTTTTTTTCGGATTTTTTTTTCCGGATTTTTCCGGATTTTTTTTTCCGGATTTTTTCGGATTTTTTTTCCAGATTTTTTTTACGGATTTTTTTTACGGATTATTTTTCAGTATTTTTCCGGATTTTTTTTACTGGACTTTTTTTCCAGATTTTTCCGGATTTTTTTTCCAGATTTTTCCGGATTTTTTTTTCCGGATTTTTTCAGATTTTTTTTTCGGATTTCTCCGGATTTTTTTTTTCTGATTTTTCCAAGGTTTTTTTCCGGATTTTTTTTCCAGATTTTTTTTCCGGATTTTTTTTACGGATTTTTCCGGATTTTTTTTTCCAGATTTTTTTTTCCGGATTTTTCCGGATTTTTATTTTCCAAAATTTTTTCGGATTTCTTTTTCCGGATTTTTCCGGATTTTTTTTTCCGGATTTTTTCGGATTTTTTTTTCCGGATTTTTTTTTTCTGATTTTTTTTTCTGAATTTTCCGGATTTTTTTTCCCGGATTTTTCCGGATTTTTCCGGATTTTTTTTTCCGGATTTTTCCGGATTTTTTCGGATTTTTTTTTCCGGATTTTTTCGGATTTTTTTTTCGGATTTCTCCGGATTTTTTTTCCGGATTATTTTTTTCGGATTTTTTTTTTCCGGATTTTTCCGGATTTTTATTTTCCGGATTTTTTTTTCGGATTTTTTTTTCCGGATTTTTCCGGATTTTTTTTTCCGGATTTTTTTTTCCGGATTTTTCCGGATTTTTATTTTCCGGATTTTTTTTCCGGATTTTTCCGGATTTTTTTTTCTGGATTTTTTTTTCCGGATTTTTTTTTCCGGATTTTTCCGGATTTTTATTTTCCGGATTTTTTTTCGGATTTTTTTTTTCGGATTTTTCCGGATTTTTTCGGTTTTTTTTTTTTCGGATTTCTCCGGATTTTTTTTTCGGATTTCTCCGGATTTTTTTTCCGGATTATTTTTCAGTATTTTTCCGGATTTTTTTTACCGGACTTTTTTTCCCGATTTTTCCGGATTTTTTTTCCGGATTTTTCCGGATTTTTTTTTCCGGATTTTTCCGGTTTTTTTTTTCCGGATTTCTCCGGATTTTTTTTTCCGGATTTTTCCGGATTTTTTTTTCCGGATTTTTTCGGATTTTTTTTTCCGGATTTTTTTTTTCGGATTTTTTTTTCCGGATTTTTCCGGATTTTTATTTTCCGGATTTTTTTTTCGGATTTTTTTTTCCGGATTTTTCCGGATTTTTTTTTCCGGATTTTTTTTTCCGGATTTTTCCGGATTTTTATTTTCCGGATTTTTTTTCCGGATTTTTCCGGATTTTTTTTTCTGGATTTTTTTTTCCGGATTTTTTTTTCCGGATTTTTCCGGATTTTTATTTTCCGGATTTTTTTTCGGATTTTTTTTTTCGGATTTTTCCGGATTTTTTCGGTTTTTTTTTTTTCGGATTTCTCCGGATTTTTTTTTTTCTGATTTTTCCGGATTTTTATTTCCGGATTTTTTCGGATTTTTTTTTTTTGGATTTCTCCGGATTTTTTTTTTCTGATTTTTCCGGATTTTTTTTCCGGATTTTTTTTCCAGATTTTTTTTACGGATATTTTTTACGGATTATTTTTCAGTATTTTTCCGGATTTTTTTTACTGGACTTTTTTTCCAGATTTTTCCGGATTTTTTTTCCAGATTTTTCCGGATTTTTTTTTCCGGATTTTTTCGGATTTTTTTTTTCGGATTTCTCCGGATTTTTTTTTTCTGATTTTTCCGGATTTTTTTTCTGGATTTTTTTTCCAGATTTTTTTTCCGGATTTTTTTTACGGATTTTTCCGGATTTTTTTTTCCGGATTTTTTTTTCCGGATTTTTTTTTCCGGATTTTTCCGGATTTTTATTTTCCGGATTTTTTTTCGGATTTCTTTTTCCGGATTTTTCCGGATTTTTTTTTCCGGATTTTTTCGGATTTTTTTTTCCGGATTTTTTTTTTCTGATTTTTTTTTCGGATTTTTCCGGATTTTTTTTTCCGGATTTTTTCGGATTTTTTTTTTCTGATTTTTTTTTCGGATTTTTTTCCAGATTTTTTTTCCGGATTTTTTTTTCCGGATTTTTACCGGACTTTTTTTCCGGATTTTTCCGGATTTTTTTTTCCCGGATTTTTTTTTCCGGATTTTTCCGGATTTTTTTTTTCGGATTTTTTTTTCCGGATTTTTCCGGATTTTTTTTTCCTGATTTTTTTTTTCGGATTTCTTTTACCGGATTTTTTTTCCGAATTTTTTTTTCCGGATTTTTTCGGATTTTTTTTCCCGGATTTTTTTTTCCGGATTTTTTTTCCGGATTTTTCCGGATTTTTTTTTTCCGGATTTTTTTTCCGGATTTTTTTTTCCAGATTTTTTTTTTCGGATTTTTTTTTCCGGATTTTTCCGGAATTTTTTTCCGGATTTTTTTTTTCGGATTTTTTTTCCGGATTTTTCCGTATTTTTTTTCCGGATTTTTCGAAAAAAAAAATCCGAATTTTTTTTTTGGGATTTTTCCGGATTTATTTTTTCCGGATTTTTCGGATTTTTTTCCGGATTTTTCAAAAAAAAATTTCAGGATTTTTTTTTCCGGATTTTTTTTTTCCGGATTTTTTTTTCCGGATTTTTCCATATTTTTTTTTGGATTTTTCGAAAAAAAAATTCCGGATGCTTCCGGATTTTTTTTTTCGGGATTTTTCCAAAAAAAATTTTCCGGATTTTTTTTTTCGGGATTTTTCCGGTTTTTTTTTTTCGGGATTTTTCCGGATTTTTTTTTCCGGATTTTTCGGATTTTTTTTCGGGCTTTTTTTTACTGGACTATTTTTCCGGATTTGTTTTTTTCAGATTTTTTTTCCGGATTTTTTTCCGGATTTTTTTTCCGGATTATTTTTCAGTATTTTTCCGGATTTTTTTTACCGGACTTTTTTTCCGGATTTTTTTTCCGGATTTTTCCGGATTTTTCCGGATTTTTTTTTCCGGATTTTTATTTTCCGGATTTTTTTTTCGTATTTTTTTTTCCGGATTTTTCCGGATTTTTTTTTCCGGATTTTTTCGGATTTTTTTTTCCGGATTTTTTTTTTCGGATTTTTTTTTTCCGGATTTTTCCGGATTTTTATTTTCCGGATTTTTTCGGATTTTTTTTTCCGGATTTTTTTTTTCGGATTTTTTTTACCGGATTTTTTTTCCGGATTTTTTTTAATGGACTTTTTTTCCGGATTTTTCCGGATTTTTTTTTTTCGGATTTTTTTTCCTGATTTTTTTCCGGATTTTTTTTCCTGATTTTTCCGGATTTTTTTTTCCGGATTTTTCCGGATTTTTATTTTCCGGATTTTTTTTTCGGATTTTTTTTTCCGGATTTTTATTTCGGATTTTTTTTCCCGGATTTTTCCGGATTTTTCCGGATTTTTTTTTCCGGATTTTTCCGGATTTTTTCGGATTTTTTTTTCCGGATTTTTTCGGATTTTTTTTTCGGATTTCTCCGGATTTTTTTTCCGGATTATTTTTCAGTATTTTTCCGGATTTTTTTTACCGGACTTTTTTTCCCGATTTTTCCGGATTTTTTTTCCGGATTTTTCCGGATTTTTTTTTCCGGATTTTTCCGGTTTTTTTTTTCCGGATTTCTCCGGATTTTTTTTTCCGGATTTTTCCGGATTTTTTTTTCCGGATTTTTTCGGATTTTTTTTTCCGGATTTTTTTTTTCGGATTTTTTTTTTCCGGATTTTTCCGGATTTTTATTTTCCGGATTTTTTTTTCGGATTTTTTTTTCCGGATTTTTCCGGATTTTTTTTTCCGGATTTTTTTTTCCGGATTTTTCCGGATTTTTATTTTCCGGAATTTTTTTCCGGATTTTTCCGGATTTTTTTTTCTGGATTTTTTTTTCCGGATTTTTTTTTCCGGATTTTTCCGGATTTTTATTTTCCGGATTTTTTTTCGGATTTTTTTTTTCGGATTTTTCCGGATTTTTTCGGTTTTTTTTTTTTCGGATTTCTCCGGATTTTTTTTTCGGATTTCTCCGGATTTTTTTTCCGGATTATTTTTCAGTATTTTTCCGGATTTTTTTTACCGGACTTTTTTTCCCGATTTTTCCGGATTTTTTTTACCGGACTTTTTTTCCCGATTTTTCCGGATTTTTTTTCCGGATTTTTCCGGATTTTTTTTTCCGGATTTTTCCGGTTTTTTTTTTCCGGATTTCTCCGGATTTTTTTTTCCGGATTTTTCCGGATTTTTTTTTCCGGATTTTTTCGGATTTTTTTTTCCGGATTTTTTTTTTCGGATTTTTTTTTTCCGGATTTTTCCGGATTTTTATTTTCCGGATTTTTTTTTCGGATTTTTTTTTCCGGATTTTTCCGGATTTTTTTTTCCGGATTTTTTTTTCCGGATTTTTCCGGATTTTTATTTTCCGGATTTTTTTTCCGGATTTTTCCGGATTTTTTTTTCTGGATTTTTTTTTCCGGATTTTTTTTTCCGGATTTTTCCGGATTTTTATTTTCCGGATTTTTTTTCGGATTTTTTTTTTCGGATTTTTCCGGATTTTTTCGGTTTTTTTTTTTTCGGATTTCTCCGGATTTTTTTTTTTCTGATTTTTCCGGATTTTTATTTCCGGATTTTTTCGGATTTTTTTTTTTTGGATTTCTCCGGATTTTTTTTTTCTGATTTTTCCGGATTTTTTTTCCGGATTTTTTTTCCAGATTTTTTTTACGGATATTTTTTACGGATTATTTTTCAGTATTTTTCCGGATTTTTTTTACTGGACTTTTTTTCCAGATTTTTCCGGATTTTTTTTCCAGATTTTTCCGGATTTTTTTTTCCGGATTTTTTCGGATTTTTTTTTTCGGATTTCTCCGGATTTTTTTTTCTGATTTTTCCGGATTTTTTTTCTGGATTTTTTTTCCAGATTTTTTTTCCGGATTTTTTTTACGGATTTTTCCGGATTTTTTTTTCCGGATTTTTTTTTCCGGATTTTTCCGGATTTTTATTTTCCGGATTTTTTTTCGGATTTCTTTTTCCGGATTTTTCCGGATTTTTTTTTCCGGATTTTTTCGGATTTTTTTTTCCGGATTTTTTTTTTCTGATTTTTTTTTCGGATTTTTCCGGATTTTTTTTTCCGGATTTTTTCGGATTTTTTTTTTCTGATTTTTCCGGTTTTTTTTCCAGATTTTTTTTCCGGATTTTTTTTTCCGGATTTTTACCGGACTTTTTTTCCGGATTTTTCCGGATTTTTTTTTCCCGGATTTTTTTTTCCGGATTTTTCCGGATTTTTTTTTTCGGATTTTTTTTTCCGGATTTTTCCGGATTTTTTTGAATTTTTTTTCCGGATTTTTTTTACCGGACTTTTTTTCTGGATTTTTCCGGATTTTTTTTTCCCGGATTTTTTTTTCCGGATTTTTTTTCCGGATTTTTCCGGATTTTTTTTTTCCGGATTTTTTTTCCGGATTTTTTTTTCCAGCTTTTTTTTTTCGGATTTTTTTTTCCGGATTTTTCCGGATTTTTTTTCCGGATTTTTTTTTTCGGATTTTTTTTCCGGATTTTTCGAAAAAAAAATCCGAATTTTTTTTTGGGGATTTTTCCGGATTTATTTTTTCCGGATTTTTCGGATTTTTTTCCGGATTTTTCAAAAAAAAAATTCAGGATTTTTTTTTCCGGATTTTTTTTTTCCGGATTTTTTCGGATTTTTTTTTTTTCGGATTTTTTTTCCTGATTTTTTTCCGGATTTTTTTCCGGATTTTTCCGGATTTTTTTTTCCGGATTTTTCCGGATTTTTATTTTCCGGATTTTTTTTTCGGATTTTTTTTTCCGGATTTTTCCGGATTTTTTTTTCCGGATTTTTTCGGATTTTTTTTCCCGGATTTTTTCGGATTTTTTTTTTCGGATTTCTCCGGATTTTTTTTTCTGATTTTTCCGGATTTTTATTTCCGGATTTTTTCGGATTTTTTTTTTTTTGGATTTCTCCGGATTTTTTTTTTCTGATTTTTCCGGATTTTTTTTCCGGATTTTTTTTCCAGATTTTTTTTCCGGATTTTTTTTCCGGATTTTTCCCGATTTTTTTTTCCGGATTTTTTTTTCCGGATTTTTCCGGATTTTTATTTTCCGGATTTTTTTTCGGATTTTTTTTTTCGGATTTTTCCGGATTTTTTTTTCCGGATTTTTTCGGATTTTTTTTTCCGGATTTTTTCTTTCGGATTTTTTTTTTCGGATTTTTCCGGATTATTTTTTCCGGATTTTTTCGGATTTTTTTTTTCGGATTTCTCCGGATTTTTTTTTTTCTGATTTTTCCGGATTTTTATTTCTGGATTTTTTCGGATTTTTTTTTTTTGGATTTCTCCGGATTTTTTTTTTCTGATTTTTCCGGATTTTTTTTCCGGATTTTTTTTCCAGATTTTTTTTACGGATTTTTTTTCCAGATTTTTCCGGATTTTTTTTCCAGATTTTTCCGGATTTTTTTTTCCGGATTTTTTCAGATTTTTTTTTCGGATTTCTCCGGATTTTTTTTTTCTGATTTTTCCAAGTTTTTTTTCCGGATTTTTTTTCCAGATTTTTTTTCCGGATTTTTTTTACGGATTTTTCCGGATTTTTTTTTCCGGATTTTTTTTTCCGGATTTTTCCGGATTTTTATTTTCCAAAATTTTTTCGGATTTCTTTTTCCGGATTTTTCCGGATTTTTTTTTCCGGATTTTTTCGGATTTTTTTTTCCGGATTTTTTTTTTCTGATTTTTTTTTCTGAATTTTCCGGATTTTTTTTTCCGGATTTTTTCGGATTTTTTTTTCCGGATTTTTTCGGATTTTTTTTTTCTGATTTTTCCGGATTTTTTTTCCAGATTTTTTTTCCGGATTTTTTTTTCCGGATTTTTACCGGACTTTTTTTCCTGATTTTTCCGGATTTTTTTTTCCCGGATTTTTTTTTCCGGATTTTTCCGGATTTTTTTTTTCGGATTTTTTTTTCCGGATTTTTCGGGATTTTTTTGAATTTTTTTTCCGGATTTTTTTTACCGGACTTTTTTTCGGGATTTTTCCGGATTTTTTTTTCCCGGATTTTTTTTTCCGGATTTTTTTTCCGGATTTTTCCGGATTTTTTTTTTCCGGATTTTTTTTCCGGATTTTTTTTTCCAGATTTTTTTTTTCGGATTTTTTTTTCCGGATTTTTCCGGATTTTTTTTCCGGATTTTTTTTTTCGGATTTTTTTTCCGGATTTTTCCGTATTTTTTTTCCGGATTTTTCGAAAAAAAAAATCCGAATTTTTTTTTTGGGATTTTTCCGGATTTATTTTTTCCGGATTTTTCGGATTTTTTTCTGGATTTTTCAAAAAAAAATTTCAGGATTTTTTTTTCCGGATTTTTTTTTTCCGGATTTTTTTTTCCGGATTTTTCCATATTTTTTTTTGGATTTTTCGAAAAAAAAATTCCGGATGTTTCCGGATTTTTTTTTTCGGGATTTTTCCAAAAAAAATTTTCCGGATTTTTTTTTTCGGGATTTTTCCGGTTTTTTTTTTTCGGGATTTTTCCGGATTTTTTTTTCCGGATTTTTCGGATTTTTTTTCGGGCTTTTTTTTACTGGACTATTTTTCCGGATTTGTTTTTTTCGGATTTTTTTCCGGATTTTTTTCCAGATTTTTTTTCCGGATTATTTTTCAGTATTTTTCCGGATTTTTTTTACCGGACTTTTTTTCCGGATTTTTCCGGATTTTTTTCCGGATTTTTCCGGATTTTTTTTTCCGGATTTTTCCGGATTTTTTTTTCCGGATTTTTTTTTCCGGATTTTTCCGGATTTTTATTTTCCGGATTTTTTTTTCGTATTTTTTTTTCCGGATTTTTCCGGATTTTTTTTTCCGGATTTTTTCGGATTTTTTTTTCCGGATTTTTTTTTCCGGATTTTTTTTTTCCGGATTTTTCCGGATTTTTATTTTCCGGATTTTTTTTTCGGATTTTTTTTTCCGGATTTTTCCGGATTTTTTTTTCCGGATTTTTTCGGATTTTTTTTCCAGATTTTTTTTACGGATTTTTTTTACGGATTATTTTTCAGTATTTTTCCGGATTTTTTTTACTGGACTTTTTTTCCAGATTTTTCCGGATTTTTTTTCCAGATTTTTCCGGATTTTTTTTTCCGGATTTTTTCAGATTTTTTTTTCGGATTTCTCCGGATTTTTTTTTTCTGATTTTTCCAAGTTTTTTTTCCGGATTTTTTTTCCAGATTTTTTTTCCGGATTTTTTTTACGGATTTTTCCGGATTTTTTTTTCCAGATTTTTTTTTCCGGATTTTTCCGGATTTTTATTTTCCAAAATTTTTTCGGATTTCTTTTTCCGGATTTTTCCGGATTTTTTTTTCCGGATTTTTTCGGATTTTTTTTTCCGGATTTTTTTTTTCTGATTTTTTTTTCTGAATTTTCCGGATTTTTTTTCCCGGATTTTTCCGGATTTTTCCGGATTTTTTTTTCCGGATTTTTCCGGATTTTTTCGGATTTTTTTTTCCGGATTTTTTCGGATTTTTTTTTCGGATTTCTCCGGATTTTTTTTCCGGATTATTTTTCAGTATTTTTCCGGATTTTTTTTACCGGACTTTTTTTCCCGATTTTTCCGGATTTTTTTTCCGGATTTTTCCGGATTTTTTTTTCCGGATTTTTCCGGTTTTTTTTTTCCGGATTTCTCCGGATTTTTTTTTCCGGATTTTTCCGGATTTTTTTTTCCGGATTTTTTCGGATTTTTTTTTCCGGATTTTTTTTTTCGGATTTTTTTTTTCCGGATTTTTCCGGATTTTTATTTTCCGGATTTTTTTTTCGGATTTTTTTTTCCGGATTTTTCCGGATTTTTTTTTCCGGATTTTTTTTTCCGGATTTTTCCGGATTTTTATTTTCCGGATTTTTTTTCCGGATTTTTCCGGATTTTTTTTTCTGGATTTTTTTTTCCGGATTTTTTTTTCCGGATTTTTCCGGATTTTTATTTTCCGGATTTTTTTTCGGATTTTTTTTTTCGGATTTTTCCGGATTTTTTCGGTTTTTTTTTTTTCGGATTTCTCCGGATTTTTTTTTCGGATTTCTCCGGATTTTTTTTCCGGATTATTTTTCAGTATTTTTCCGGATTTTTTTTACCGGACTTTTTTTCCCGATTTTTCCGGATTTTTTTTCCGGATTTTTCCGGATTTTTTTTTCCGGATTTTTCCGGTTTTTTTTTTCCGGATTTCTCCGGATTTTTTTTTCCGGATTTTTCCGGATTTTTTTTTCCGGATTTTTTCGGATTTTTTTTTCCGGATTTTTTTTTTCGGATTTTTTTTTTCCGGATTTTTCCGGATTTTTATTTTCCGGATTTTTTTTTCGGATTTTTTTTTCCGGATTTTTCCGGATTTTTTTTTCCGGATTTTTTTTTCCGGATTTTTCCGGATTTTTATTTTCCGGATTTTTTTTCCGGATTTTTCCGGATTTTTTTTTCTGGATTTTTTTTTCCGGATTTTTTTTTCCGGATTTTTCCGGATTTTTATTTTCCGGATTTTTTTTCGGATTTTTTTTTTCGGATTTTTCCGGATTTTTTCGGTTTTTTTTTTTTCGGATTTCTCCGGATTTTTTTTTTTCTGATTTTTCCGGATTTTTATTTCCGGATTTTTTCGGATTTTTTTTTTTTGGATTTCTCCGGATTTTTTTTTTCTGATTTTTCCGGATTTTTTTTCCGGATTTTTTTTCCAGATTTTTTTTACGGATATTTTTTACGGATTATTTTTCAGTATTTTTCCGGATTTTTTTTACTGGACTTTTTTTCCAGATTTTTCCGGATTTTTTTTCCAGATTTTTCCGGATTTTTTTTTCCGGATTTTTTCGGATTTTTTTTTTCGGATTTCTCCGGATTTTTTTTTTCTGATTTTTCCGGATTTTTTTTCTGGATTTTTTTTCCAGATTTTTTTTCCGGATTTTTTTTACGGATTTTTCCGGATTTTTTTTTCCGGATTTTTTTTTCCGGATTTTTCCGGATTTTTATTTTCCGGATTTTTTTTCGGATTTCTTTTTCCGGATTTTTCCGGATTTTTTTTTCCGGATTTTTTCGGATTTTTTTTTCCGGATTTTTTTTTTCTGATTTTTTTTTCGGATTTTTCCGGATTTTTTTTTCCGGATTTTTTCGGATTTTTTTTTTCTGATTTTTCCGGTTTTTTTTCCAGATTTTTTTTCCGGATTTTTTTTTCCGGATTTTTACCGGACTTTTTTTCCGGATTTTTCCGGATTTTTTTTTCCCGGATTTTTTTTTCCGGATTTTTCCGGATTTTTTTTTTCGGATTTTTTTTTCCGGATTTTTCCGGATTTTTTTTTCCTGATTTTTTTTTTCGGATTTCTTTTACCGGATTTTTTTTCCGAATTTTTTTTTCCGGATTTTTTCGGATTTTTTTTCCCGGATTTTTTTTTCCGGATTTTTTTTCCGGATTTTTCCGGATTTTTTTTTTCCGGATTTTTTTTCCGGATTTTTTTTTCCAGATTTTTTTTTTCGGATTTTTTTTTCCGGATTTTTCCGGAATTTTTTTCCGGATTTTTTTTTTCGGATTTTTTTTCCGGATTTTTCCGTATTTTTTTTCCGGATTTTTCGAAAAAAAAAATCCGAATTTTTTTTTTGGGATTTTTCCGGATTTATTTTTTCCGGATTTTTCGGATTTTTTTCCGGATTTTTCAAAAAAAAATTTCAGGATTTTTTTTTCCGGATTTTTTTTTTCCGGATTTTTTTTTCCGGATTTTTCCATATTTTTTTTTGGATTTTTCGAAAAAAAAATTCCGGATGCTTCCGGATTTTTTTTTTCGGGATTTTTCCAAAAAAAATTTTCCGGATTTTTTTTTTCGGGATTTTTCCGGTTTTTTTTTTTCGGGATTTTTCCGGATTTTTTTTTCCGGATTTTTCGGATTTTTTTTCGGGCTTTTTTTTACTGGACTATTTTTCCGGATTTGTTTTTTTCAGATTTTTTTTTCGGATTTTTTTTCCTGATTTTTTTCCGGATTTTTTTCCGGATTTTTCCGGATTTTTTTTTCCGGATTTTTCCGGATTTTTATTTTCCGGATTTTTTTTTCGGATTTTTTTTTCCGGATTTTTCCGGATTTTTTTTTCCGGATTTTTTCGGATTTTTTTTCCCGGATTTTTTCGGATTTTTTTTTTCGGATTTCTCCGGATTTTTTTTTCTGATTTTTCCGGATTTTTATTTCCGGATTTTTTCGGATTTTTTTTTTTGGATTTCTCCGGATTTTTTTTTTCTGATTTTTCCGGATTTTTTTTCCGGATTTTTTTTCCAGATTTTTTTTCCGGATTTTTTTTCCGGATTTTTCCCGATTTTTTTTTCCGGATTTTTTTTTCCGGATTTTTCCGGATTTTTATTTTCCGGATTTTTTTTCGGATTTTTTTTTTCGGATTTTTCCGGATTTTTTTTTCCGGATTTTTTCGGATTTTTTTTTCCGGATTTTTTCTTTCGGATTTTTTTTTTCGGATTTTTCCGGATTATTTTTTCCGGATTTTTTCGGATTTTTTTTTTCGGATTTCTCCGGATTTTTTTTTTTCTGATTTTTCCGGATTTTTATTTCTGGATTTTTTCGGATTTTTTTTTTTTGGATTTCTCCGGATTTTTTTTTTCTGATTTTTCCGGATTTTTTTTCCGGATTTTTTTTCCAGATTTTTTTTACGGATTTTTTTTCCAGATTTTTCCGGATTTTTTTTCCAGATTTTTCCGGATTTTTTTTTCCGGATTTTTTCAGATTTTTTTTTCGGATTTCTCCGGATTTTTTTTTTCTGATTTTTCCAAGTTTTTTTTCCGGATTTTTTTTCCAGATTTTTTTTCCGGATTTTTTTTACGGATTTTTCCGGATTTTTTTTTCCGGATTTTTTTTTCCGGATTTTTCCGGATTTTTATTTTCCAAAATTTTTTCGGATTTCTTTTTCCGGATTTTTCCGGATTTTTTTTTCCGGATTTTTTCGGATTTTTTTTTCCGGATTTTTTTTTTCTGATTTTTTTTTCTGAATTTTCCGGATTTTTTTTTCCGGATTTTTTCGGATTTTTTTTTCCGGATTTTTTCGGATTTTTTTTTTCTGATTTTTCCGGATTTTTTTTCCAGATTTTTTTTCCGGATTTTTTTTTCCGGATTTTTACCGGACTTTTTTTCCGGATTTTTCCGGATTTTTTTTTCCCGGATTTTTTTTTCCGGATTTTTCCGGATTTTTTTTTTCGGATTTTTTTTTCCGGATTTTTCGGGATTTTTTTGAATTTTTTTTCCGGATTTTTTTTACCGGACTTTTTTTCGGGATTTTTCCGGATTTTTTTTTCCCGGATTTTTTTTTCCGGATTTTTTTTCCGGATTTTTCCGGATTTTTTTTTTCCGGATTTTTTTTCCGGATTTTTTTTTCCAGATTTTTTTTTTCGGATTTTTTTTTCCGGATTTTTCCGGATTTTTTTTCCGGATTTTTTTTTTCGGATTTTTTTTCCGGATTTTTCCGTATTTTTTTTCCGGATTTTTCGAAAAAAAAAATCCGAATTTTTTTTTTGGGATTTTTCCGGATTTATTTTTTCCGGATTTTTCGGATTTTTTTCCGGATTTTTCAAAAAAAAATTTCAGGATTTTTTTTTCCGGATTTTTTTTTTCCGGATTTTTTTTTCCGGATTTTTCCATATTTTTTTTTGGATTTTTCGAAAAAAAAATTCCGGATGTTTCCGGATTTTTTTTTTCGGGATTTTTCCAAAAAAAATTTTCCGGATTTTTTTTTTCGGGATTTTTCCGGTTTTTTTTTTTCGGGATTTTTCCGGATTTTTTTTTCCGGATTTTTCGGATTTTTTTTCGGGCTTTTTTTTACTGGACTATTTTTCCGGATTTGTTTTTTTCGGATTTTTTTCCGGATTTTTTTCCGGATTTTTTTTCCGGATTATTTTTCAGTATTTTTCCGGATTTTTTTTACCGGACTTTTTTTCCGGATTTTTCCGGATTTTTTTCCGGATTTTTCCGGATTTTTTTTTCCGGATTTTTCCGGATTTTTTTTTCCGGATTTTTTTTTCCGGATTTTTCCGGATTTTTATTTTCCGGATTTTTTTTTCGTATTTTTTTTTCCGGATTTTTCCGGATTTTTTTTTCCGGATTTTTTCGGATTTTTTTTTCCGGATTTTTTTTTCCGGATTTTTTTTTTCCGGATTTTTCCGGATTTTTATTTTCCGGATTTTTTTTTCGGATTTTTTTTTCCGGATTTTTCCGGATTTTTTTTTCCGGATTTTTTCGGATTTTTTTTCCAGATTTTTTTTACGGATTTTTTTTACGGATTATTTTTCAGTATTTTTCCGGATTTTTTTTACTGGACTTTTTTTCCAGATTTTTCCGGATTTTTTTTCCAGATTTTTCCGGATTTTTTTTTCCGGATTTTTTCAGATTTTTTTTTCGGATTTCTCCGGATTTTTTTTTTCTGATTTTTCCAAGTTTTTTTTCCGGATTTTTTTTCCAGATTTTTTTTCCGGATTTTTTTTACGGATTTTTCCGGATTTTTTTTTCCAGATTTTTTTTTCCGGATTTTTCCGGATTTTTATTTTCCAAAATTTTTTCGGATTTCTTTTTCCGGATTTTTCCGGATTTTTTTTTCCGGATTTTTTCGGATTTTTTTTTCCGGATTTTTTTTTTCTGATTTTTTTTTCTGAATTTTCCGGATTTTTTTTCCCGGATTTTTCCGGATTTTTCCGGATTTTTTTTTCCGGATTTTTCCGGATTTTTTCGGATTTTTTTTTCCGGATTTTTTCGGATTTTTTTTTCGGATTTCTCCGGATTTTTTTTCCGGATTATTTTTCAGTATTTTTCCGGATTTTTTTTACCGGACTTTTTTTCCCGATTTTTCCGGATTTTTTTCCCGGATTTTTCCGGATTTTTTTTTCCGGATTTTTCCGGTTTTTTTTTTCCGGATTTCTCCGGATTTTTTTTTCCGGATTTTTCCGGATTTTTTTTTCCGGATTTTTTCGGATTTTTTTTTCCGGATTTTTTTTTTCGGATTTTTTTTTTCCGGATTTTTCCGGATTTTTATTTTCCGGATTTTTTTTTCGGATTTTTTTTTCCGGATTTTTCCGGATTTTTTTTTCCGGATTTTTTTTTCCGGATTTTTCCGGATTTTTATTTTCCGGATTTTTTTTCCGGATTTTTCCGGATTTTTTTTTCCGGATTTTTTTTCGGATTTTTTTTTTCGGATTTTTCCGGATTTTTTCGGTTTTTTTTTTTTCGGATTTCTCCGGATTTTTTTTTCGGATTTCTCCGGATTTTTTTTCCGGATTATTTTTCAGTATTTTTCCGGATTTTTTTTACCGGACTTTTTTTCCCGATTTTTCCGGATTTTTTTTCCGGATTTTTCCGGATTTTTTTTTCCGGATTTTTCCGGTTTTTTTTTTCCGGATTTCTCCGGATTTTTTTTTCCGGATTTTTCCGGATTTTTTTTTCCGGATTTTTTCGGATTTTTTTTTCCGGATTTTTTTTTTCGGATTTTTTTTTTCCGGATTTTTCCGGATTTTTATTTTCCGGATTTTTTTTTCGGATTTTTTTTTCCGGATTTTTCCGGATTTTTTTTTCCGGATTTTTTTTTCCGGATTTTTCCGGATTTTTATTTTCCGGATTTTTTTTCCGGATTTTTCCGGATTTTTTTTTCTGGATTTTTTTTTCCGGATTTTTTTTTCCGGATTTTTCCGGATTTTTATTTTCCGGATTTTTTTTCGGATTTTTTTTTTCGGATTTTTCCGGATTTTTTCGGTTTTTTTTTTTTCGGATTTCTCCGGATTTTTTTTTTTCTGATTTTTCCGGATTTTTATTTCCGGATTTTTTCGGATTTTTTTTTTTTGGATTTCTCCGGATTTTTTTTTTCTGATTTTTCCGGATTTTTTTTCCGGATTTTTTTTCCAGATTTTTTTTACGGATATTTTTTACGGATTATTTTTCAGTATTTTTCCGGATTTTTTTTACTGGACTTTTTTTCCAGATTTTTCCGGATTTTTTTTCCAGATTTTTCCGGATTTTTTTTTCCGGATTTTTTCGGATTTTTTTTTTCGGATTTCTCCGGATTTTTTTTTTCTGATTTTTCCGGATTTTTTTTCTGGATTTTTTTTCCAGATTTTTTTTCCGGATTTTTTTTACGGATTTTTCCGGATTTTTTTTCCCGGATTTTTTTTTCCGGATTTTTCCGGATTTTTATTTTCCGGATTTTTTTTCGGATTTCTTTTTCCGGATTTTTCCGGATTTTTTTTTCCGGATTTTTTCGGATTTTTTTTTCCGGATTTTTTTTTTCTGATTTTTTTTTCGGATTTTTCCGGATTTTTTTTTCCGGATTTTTTCGGATTTTTTTTTTCTGATTTTTCCGGTTTTTTTTCCAGATTTTTTTTCCGGATTTTTTTTTCCGGATTTTTACCGGACTTTTTTTCCGGATTTTTCCGGATTTTTTTTTCCCGGATTTTTTTTTCCGGATTTTTCCGGATTTTTTTTTTCGGATTTTTTTTTCCGGATTTTTCCGGATTTTTTTTTCCTGATTTTTTTTTTCGGATTTCTTTTACCGGATTTTTTTTCCGAATTTTTTTTTCCGGATTTTTTCGGATTTTTTTTCCCGGATTTTTTTTTCCGGATTTTTTTTCCGGATTTTTCCGGATTTTTTTTTTCCGGATTTTTTTTCCGGATTTTTTTTTCCAGATTTTTTTTTTCGGATTTTTTTTTCCGGATTTTTCCGGAATTTTTTTCCGGATTTTTTTTTTCGGATTTTTTTTCCGGATTTTTCCGGATTTTTTTTCCGGATTTTTCGAAAAAAAAAATCCGAATTTTTTTTTTGGGATTTTTCCGGATTTATTTTTTCCGGATTTTTCGGATTTTTTTCCGGATTTTTCAAAAAAAAATTTCAGGATTTTTTTTTCCGGATTTTTTTTTTCCGGATTTTTTTTTCCGGATTTTTCCATATTTTTTTTTGGATTTTTCGAAAAAAAAATTCCGGATGCTTCCGGATTTTTTTTTTCGGGATTTTTCCAAAAAAAATTTTCCGGATTTTTTTTTTCGGGATTTTTCCGGTTTTTTTTTTTCGGGATTTTTCCGGATTTTTTTTTCCGGATTTTTCGGATTTTTTTTCGGGCTTTTTTTTACTGGACTATTTTTCCGGATTTGTTTTTTTCAGATTTTTTTTCCGGATTTTTTTCCGGATTTTTTTTCCGGATTATTTTTCAGTATTTTTCCGGATTTTTTTTACCGGACTTTTTTTCCGGATTTTTTTTCCGGATTTTTCCGGATTTTTCCGGATTTTTTTTTCCGGATTTTTATTTTCCGGATTTTTTTTTCGTATTTTTTTTTCCGGATTTTTCCGGATTTTTTTTTCCGGATTTTTTCGGATTTTTTTTTCCGGATTTTTTTTTCGGATTTTTTTTTTCCGGATTTTTCCGGATTTTTATTTTCCGGATTTTTTCGGATTTTTTTTTCCGGATTTTTTTTTTCGGATTTTTTTTACCGGATTTTTTTTCCGGATTTTTTTTAATGGACTTTTTTTCCGGATTTTTCCGGATTTTTTTTTTTCGGATTTTTTTTCCTGATTTTTTTCCGGATTTTTTTTCCTGATTTTTCCGGATTTTTTTTTCCGGATTTTTCCGGATTTTTATTTTCCGGATTTTTTTTTCGGATTTTTTTTTCCGGATTTTTATTTCGGATTTTTTTTCCCGGATTTTTCCGGATTTTTCCGGATTTTTTTTTCCGGATTTTTCCGGATTTTTTCGGATTTTTTTTTCCGGATTTTTTCGGATTTTTTTTTCGGATTTCTCCGGATTTTTTTTCCGGATTATTTTTCAGTATTTTTCCGGATTTTTTTTACCGGACTTTTTTTCCCGATTTTTCCGGATTTTTTTTCCGGATTTTTCCGGATTTTTTTTTCCGGATTTTTCCGGTTTTTTTTTTCCGGATTTCTCCGGATTTTTTTTTCCGGATTTTTCCGGATTTTTTTTTCCGGATTTTTTCGGATTTTTTTTTCCGGATTTTTTTTTTCGGATTTTTTTTTTCCGGATTTTTCCGGATTTTTATTTTCCGGATTTTTTTTTCGGATTTTTTTTTCCGGATTTTTCCGGATTTTTTTTTCCGGATTTTTTTTTCCGGATTTTTCCGGATTTTTATTTTCCGGATTTTTTTTCCGGATTTTTCCGGATTTTTTTTTCTGGATTTTTTTTTCCGGATTTTTTTTTCCGGATTTTTCCGGATTTTTATTTTCCGGATTTTTTTTCGGATTTTTTTTTTCGGATTTTTCCGGATTTTTTCGGTTTTTTTTTTTTCGGATTTCTCCGGATTTTTTTTTTTCTGATTTTTCCGGATTTTTATTTCCGGATTTTTTCGGATTTTTTTTTTTTGGATTTCTCCGGATTTTTTTTTTCTGATTTTTCCGGATTTTTTTTCCGGATTTTTTTTCCAGATTTTTTTTACGGATATTTTTTACGGATTATTTTTCAGTATTTTTCCGGATTTTTTTTACTGGACTTTTTTTCCAGATTTTTCCGGATTTTTTTTCCAGATTTTTCCGGATTTTTTTTTCCGGATTTTTTCGGATTTTTTTTTTCGGATTTCTCCGGATTTTTTTTTTCTGATTTTTCCGGATTTTTTTTCTGGATTTTTTTTCCAGATTTTTTTTCCGGATTTTTTTTACGGATTTTTCCGGATTTTTTTTTCCGGATTTTTTTTTCCGGATTTTTCCGGATTTTTATTTTCCGGATTTTTTTTCGGATTTCTTTTTCCGGATTTTTCCGGATTTTTTTTTCCGGATTTTTTCGGATTTTTTTTTCCGGATTTTTTTTTTCTGATTTTTTTTTCGGATTTTTCCGGATTTTTTTTTCCGGATTTTTTCGGATTTTTTTTTTCTGATTTTTCCGGTTTTTTTTCCAGATTTTTTTTCCGGATTTTTTTTTCCGGATTTTTACCGGACTTTTTTTCCGGATTTTTCCGGATTTTTTTTTCCCGGATTTTTTTTTCCGGATTTTTCCGGATTTTTTTTTTCGGATTTTTTTTTCCGGATTTTTCCGGATTTTTTTGAATTTTTTTTCCGGATTTTTTTTACCGGACTTTTTTTCTGGATTTTTCCGGATTTTTTTTTCCGGATTTTTTTTCCGGATTTTTCCGGATTTTTTTTTTCCGGATTTTTTTTCCGGATTTTTTTTTCCAGCTTTTTTTTTTCGGATTTTTTTTTCCGGATTTTTCCGGATTTTTTTTCCGGATTTTTTTTTTCGGATTTTTTTTCCGGATTTTTCGAAAAAAAAATCCGAATTTTTTTTTGGGGATTTTTCCGGATTTATTTTTTCCGGATTTTTCGGATTTTTTTCCGGATTTTTCAAAAAAAAAATTCAGGATTTTTTTTTCCGGATTTTTTTTTTCCGGATTTTTTCGGATTTTTTTTTTTTCGGATTTTTTTTCCTGATTTTTTTCCGGATTTTTTTCCGGATTTTTCCGGATTTTTTTTTCCGGATTTTTCCGGATTTTTATTTTCCGGATTTTTTTTTCGGATTTTTTTTTCCGGATTTTTCCGGATTTTTTTTTCCGGATTTTTTCGGATTTTTTTTCCCGGATTTTTTCGGATTTTTTTTTTCGGATTTCTCCGGATTTTTTTTTCTGATTTTTCCGGATTTTTATTTCCGGATTTTTTCGGATTTTTTTTTTTGGATTTCTCCGGATTTTTTTTTTCTGATTTTTCCGGATTTTTTTTCCGGATTTTTTTTCCAGATTTTTTTTCCGGATTTTTTTTCCGGATTTTTCCCGATTTTTTTTTCCGGATTTTTTTTTCCGGATTTTTCCGGATTTTTATTTTCCGGATTTTTTTTCGGATTTTTTTTTTCGGATTTTTCCGGATTTTTTTTTCCGGATTTTTTCGGATTTTTTTTTCCGGATTTTTTCTTTCGGATTTTTTTTTTCGGATTTTTCCGGATTATTTTTTCCGGATTTTTTCGGATGTTTTTTTTCGGATTTCTCCGGATTTTTTTTTTTCTGATTTTTCCGGATTTTTATTTCTGGATTTTTTCGGATTTTTTTTTTTTGGATTTCTCCGGATTTTTTTTTTCTGATTTTTCCGGATTTTTTTTCCGGATTTTTTTTCCAGATTTTTTTTACGGATTTTTTTTCCAGATTTTTCCGGATTTTTTTTCCAGATTTTTCCGGATTTTTTTTTCCGGATTTTTTCAGATTTTTTTTTCGGATTTCTCCGGATTTTTTTTTTCTGATTTTTCCAAGTTTTTTTTCCGGATTTTTTTTCCAGATTTTTTTTCCGGATTTTTTTTACGGATTTTTCCGGATTTTTTTTTCCGGATTTTTTTTTCCGGATTTTTCCGGATTTTTATTTTCCAAAATTTTTTCGGATTTCTTTTTCCGGATTTTTCCGGATTTTTTTTTCCGGATTTTTTCGGATTTTTTTTTCCGGATTTTTTTTTTCTGATTTTTTTTTCTGAATTTTCCGGATTTTTTTTTCCGGATTTTTTCGGATTTTTTTTTCCGGATTTTTTCGGATTTTTTTTTTCTGATTTTTCCGGATTTTTTTTCCAGATTTTTTTTCCGGATTTTTTTTTCCGGATTTTTACCGGACTTTTTTTCCGGATTTTTCCGGATTTTTTTTTCCCGGATTTTTTTTTCCGGATTTTTCCGGATTTTTTTTTTCGGATTTTTTTTTCCGGATTTTTCGGGATTTTTTTGAATTTTTTTTCCGGATTTTTTTTACCGGACTTTTTTTCGGGATTTTTCCGGATTTTTTTTTCCCGGATTTTTTTTTCCGGATTTTTTTTCCGGATTTTTCCGGATTTTTTTTTTCCGGATTTTTTTTCCGGATTTTTTTTTCCAGATTTTTTTTTTCGGATTTTTTTTTCCGGATTTTTCCGGATTTTTTTTCCGGATTTTTTTTTTCGGATTTTTTTTCCGGATTTTTCCGTATTTTTTTTCCGGATTTTTCGAAAAAAAAAATCCGAATTTTTTTTTTGGGATTTTTCCGGATTTATTTTTTCCGGATTTTTCGGATTTTTTTCCGGATTTTTCAAAAAAAAATTTCAGGATTTTTTTTTCCGGATTTTTTTTTTCCGGATTTTTTTTTCCGGATTTTTCCATATTTTTTTTTGGATTTTTCGAAAAAAAAATTCCGGATGTTTCCGGATTTTTTTTTTCGGGATTTTTCCAAAAAAAATTTTCCGGATTTTTTTTTTCGGGATTTTTCCGGTTTTTTTTTTTCGGGATTTTTCCGGATTTTTTTTTCCGGATTTTTCGGATTTTTTTTCGGGCTTTTTTTTACTGGACTATTTTTCCGGATTTGTTTTTTTCGGATTTTTTTCCGGATTTTTTTCCGGATTTTTTTTCCGGATTATTTTTCAGTATTTTTCCGGATTTTTTTTACCGGACTTTTTTTCCGGATTTTTCCGGATTTTTTCGGATTTTTTTTTCCGGATTTTTTCGGATTTTTTTTTCGGATTTCTCCGGATTTTTTTTCCGGATTATTTTTCAGTATTTTTCCGGATTTTTTTTACCGGACTTTTTTTCCGGATTTTTCCGGATTTTTTTCCGGATTTTTCCGGATTTTTTTTTCCGGATTTTTCCGGATTTTTTTTTCCGGATTTTTTTTTCCGGATTTTTCCGGATTTTTATTTTCCGGATTTTTTTTTCGTATTTTTTTTTCCGGATTTTTCCGGATTTTTTTTTCCGGATTTTTTCGGATTTTTTTTTCCGGATTTTTTTTTCCGGATTTTTTTTTTCCGGATTTTTCCGGATTTTTATTTTCCGGATTTTTTTTTCGGATTTTTTTTTCCGGATTTTTCCGGATTTTTTTTTCCGGATTTTTTCGGATTTTTTTTCCAGATTTTTTTTACGGATTTTTTTTACGGATTATTTTTCAGTATTTTTCCGGATTTTTTTTACTGGACTTTTTTTCCAGATTTTTCCGGATTTTTTTTCCAGATTTTTCCGGATTTTTTTTTCCGGATTTTTTCAGATTTTTTTTTCGGATTTCTCCGGATTTTTTTTTTCTGATTTTTCCAAGTTTTTTTTCCGGATTTTTTTTCCAGATTTTTTTTCCGGATTTTTTTTCCGGATTTTTCCGGATTTTTTTTTCCAGATTTTTTTTTCCGGATTTTTCCGGATTTTTATTTTCCAAAATTTTTTCGGATTTCTTTTTCCGGATTTTTCCGGATTTTTTTTCCCGGATTTTTTCGGATTTTTTTTTCCGGATTTTTTTTTTCTGATTTTTTTTTCTGAATTTTCCGGATTTTTTTTTCCGGATTTTTTCGGATTTTTTTTTCCGGATTTTTTCGGATTTTTTTTTTCTGATTTTTCCGGATTTTTTTTCCAGATTTTTTTTCCGGATTTTTTTTTCCGGATTTTTCGGATTTTTTTTCGGGCTTTTTTTTACTGGACTATTTTTCCGGATTTGTTTTTTTCGGATTTTTTTCCGGATTTTTTTCCGGATTTTTTTTCCGGATTATTTTTCAGTATTTTTCCGGATTTTTTTTACCGGACTTTTTTTCCGGATTTTTCCGGATTTTTTTCCGGATTTTTCCGGATTTTTTTTTCCGGATTTTTCCGGATTTTTTTTTCCGGATTTTTTTTTCCGGATTTTTCCGGATTTTTATTTTCCGGATTTTTTTTTCGTATTTTTTTTTCCGGATTTTTCCGGATTTTTTTTTCCGGATTTTTTCGGATTTTTTTTTCCGGATTTTTTTTTCCGGATTTTTTTTTTCCGGATTTTTCCGGATTTTTATTTTCCGGATTTTTTTTTCGGATTTTTTTTTCCGGATTTTTCCGGATTTTTTTTTCCGGATTTTTTCGGATTTTTTTTCCAGATTTTTTTTACGGATTTTTTTTACGGATTATTTTTCAGTATTTTTCCGGATTTTTTTTACTGGACTTTTTTTCCAGATTTTTCCGGATTTTTTTTCCAGATTTTTCCGGATTTTTTTTTCCGGATTTTTTCAGATTTTTTTTTCGGATTTCTCCGGATTTTTTTTTTCTGATTTTTCCAAGTTTTTTTTCCGGATTTTTTTTCCAGATTTTTTTTCCGGATTTTTTTTACGGATTTTTCCGGATTTTTTTTTCCAGATTTTTTTTTCCGGATTTTTCCGGATTTTTATTTTCCAAAATTTTTTCGGATTTCTTTTTCCGGATTTTTCCGGATTTTTTTTCCCGGATTTTTTCGGATTTTTTTTTCCGGATTTTTTTTTTCTGATTTTTTTTTCTGAATTTTCCGGATTTTTTTTTCCGGATTTTTTCGGATTTTTTTTTCCGGATTTTTTCGGATTTTTTTTTTCTGATTTTTCCGGATTTTTTTTCCAGATTTTTTTTCCGGATTTTTTTTTCCGGATTTTTCGGATTTTTTTTCGGGCTTTTTTTTACTGGACTATTTTTCCGGATTTGTTTTTTTCGGATTTTTTTCCGGATTTTTTTCCGGATTTTTTTTCCGGATTATTTTTCAGTATTTTTCCGGATTTTTTTTACCGGACTTTTTTTCCGGATTTTTCCGGATTTTTTTCCGGATTTTTCCGGATTTTTTTTTCCGGATTTTTCCGGATTTTTTTTTCCGGATTTTTTTTTCCGGATTTTTCCGGATTTTTATTTTCCGGATTTTTTTTTCGTATTTTTTTTTCCGGATTTTTCCGGATTTTTTTTTCCGGATTTTTTCGGATTTTTTTTTCCGGATTTTTTTTTCCGGATTTTTTTTTTCCGGATTTTTCCGGATTTTTATTTTCCGGATTTTTTTTTCGGATTTTTTTTTCCGGATTTTTCCGGATTTTTTTTTCCGGATTTTTTCGGATTTTTTTTCCAGATTTTTTTTACGGATTTTTTTTACGGATTATTTTTCAGTATTTTTCCGGATTTTTTTTACTGGACTTTTTTTCCAGATTTTTCCGGATTTTTTTTCCAGATTTTCCCGGATTTTTTTTTCCGGATTTTTTCAGATTTTTTTTTCGGATTTCTCCGGATTTTTTTTTTCTGATTTTTCCAAGTTTTTTTTCCGGATTTTTTTTCCAGATTTTTTTTCCGGATTTTTTTTACGGATTTTTCCGGATTTTTTTTTCCAGATTTTTTTTTCCGGATTTTTCCGGATTTTTATTTTCCAAAATTTTTTCGGATTTCTTTTTCCGGATTTTTCCGGATTTTTTTTTCCGGATTTTTTCGGATTTTTTTTTCCGGATTTTTTTTTTCTGATTTTTTTTTCTGAATTTTCCGGATTTTTTTTTCCGGATTTTTTCGGATTTTTTTTTCCGGATTTTTTCGGATTTTTTTTTTCTGATTTTTCCGGATTTTTTTTCCAGATTTTTTTTCCGGATTTTTTTTTCCGGATTTTTCGGATTTTTTTTCGGGCTTTTTTTTACTGGACTATTTTTCCGGATTTGTTTTTTTCGGATTTTTTTCCGGATTTTTTTCCGGATTTTTTTTCCGGATTATTTTTCAGTATTTTTCCGGATTTTTTTTACCGGACTTTTTTTCCGGATTTTTCCGGATTTTTTTCCGGATTTTTCCGGATTTTTTTTTCCGGATTTTTCCGGATTTTTTTTTCCGGATTTTTTTTTCCGGATTTTTCCGGATTTTTATTTTCCGGATTTTTTTTTCGTATTTTTTTTTCCGGATTTTTCCGGATTTTTTTTTCCGGATTTTTTCGGATTTTTTTTTCCGGATTTTTTTTTCCGGATTTTTTTTTTCCGGATTTTTCCGGATTTTTATTTTCCGGATTTTTTTTTCGGATTTTTTTTTCCGGATTTTTCCGGAATTTTTTTTCCGGATTTTTTCGGATTTTTTTTCCAGATTTTTTTTACGGATTTTTTTTACGGATTATTTTTCAGTATTTTTCCGGATTTTTTTTACTGGACTTTTTTTCCAGATTTTTCCGGATTTTTTTTCCAGATTTTTCCGGATTTTTTTTTCCGGATTTTTTCAGATTTTTTTTTCGGATTTCTCCGGATTTTTTTTTTCTGATTTTTCCAAGTTTTTTTTCCGGATTTTTTTTCCAGATTTTTTTTCCGGATTTTTTTTACGGATTTTTCCGGATTTTTTTTTCCAGATTTTTTTTTCCGGATTTTTCCGGATTTTTATTTTCCAAAATTTTTTCGGATTTCTTTTTCCGGATTTTTCCGGATTTTTTTTTCCGGATTTTTCCGGATTTTTTTTTCCGGATTTTTTCGGATTTTTTTTTCCGGATTTTTTTTTTCTGATTTTTTTTTCTGAATTTTCCGGATTTTTTCGGATTTTTTTTTCCGGATTTTTTCGGATTTTTTTTTTCTGATTTTTCCGGATTTTTTTTCCAGATTTTTTTTCCGGATTTTTTTTTCCGGATTTTTACCGGACTTTTTTTCCGGATTTTTCCGGATTTTTTTTTCCCGGATTTTTTTTTCCGGATTTTTCCGGATTTTTTTTTTCGGATTTTTTTTTCCGGATTTTTCCGGATTTTTTTGAATTTTTTTTCCGGATTTTTTTTACCGGACTTTTTTTCTGGATTTTTCCGGATTTTTTTTTCCCGGATTTTTTTTTCCGGATTTTTTTTCCGGATTTTTCCGGATTTTTTTTTTCCGGATTTTTTTTCCGGATTTTTTTTTCCAGATTTTTTTTTTCGGATTTTTTTTTCCAGATTTTTCCGGATTTTTTTTCCGGATTTTTTTTTTCGGATTTTTTTTCCGGATTTTTCCGTATTTTTTTTCCGGATTTTTCGAAAAAAAAAATCCGAATTTTTTTTTCTGGATTTTTCCGGATTTTTTTTTCCCGGATTTTTTTTTCCGGATTTTTTTTCCGGATTTTTCCGGATTTTTTTTTTCCGGATTTTTTTTCCGGATTTTTTTTTCCAGATTTTTTTTTCGGATTTTTTTTTCCGGATTTTTCCGGATTTTTTTTCCGTATTTTTTTTTCGGATTTTTTTTCCGGATTTTTCCGTATTTTTTTTCCGGATTTTTCAAAAAAAAATTTCAGGATTTTTTTTTCCGGATTTTTTTTTTCCGGATTTTTTTTTCCGGATTTTTCCATATTTTTTTTTGGATTTTTCGAAAAAAAAATTCCGGATGTTTCCGGATTTTTTTTTTCGGGATTTTTCCAAAAAAAATTTTCCGGATTTTTTTTTTCGGGATTTTTCCGGTTTTTTTTTTTCGGGATTTTTCCGGATTTTTTTTTCCGGATTTTTCGGATTTTTTTTCGGGCTTTTTTTTACTGGACTATTTTTCCGGATTTGTTTTTTTCGGATTTTTTTCCGGATTTTTTTCCGGATTTTTTTTCCGGATTATTTTTCAGTATTTTTCCGGATTTTTTTTACCGGACTTTTTTTCCGGATTTTTCCGGATTTTTTTTCCGGATTTTTCCGGATTTTTTTTTCCGGATTTTTCCGGATTTTTTTTTCCGGATTTTTTTTTCCGGATTTTTCCGGATTTTTATTTTCCGGATTTTTTTTTCGTATTTTTTTTTCCGGATTTTTCCGGATTTTTTTTTCCGGATTTTTTCGGATTTTTTTTTCCGGATTTTTTTTTTCGGATTTTTTTTTTCCGGATTTTTCCGGATTTTTATTTTCCGGATTTTTTCGGATTTTTTTTTCCGGATTTTTTTTTTTGGATTTTTGTTACCGGATTTTTTTTCCGGATTTTTTTTAATGGACTTTTTTTCCGGATTTTTCCGGATTTTTTTTTTTCGGATTTTTTTTCCTGATTTTTTTCCGGATTTTTTTTCCTGATTTTTCCGGATTTTTTTTTCCGGATTTTTCCGGATTTTTTTTTCCGGATTTTTTCGGATTTTTTTTTCCTGATTTTTTTTTTCGGATTTTTTTTACCGGATTTTTTTTCCGGATTTTTTTTAATGGACTTTTTTTCCGGATTTTTCTGGATTTTTTTTTTTCGGATTTTTTTTCCTGATTTTTTACCGGATTTTTTTTCCGGATTTTTTTTTCCGGATTTTTTCGGATTTTTTTTTCCCGGATTTTTTTTTTCCGGATTTTTTTTCCGGATTTTTTCGGATTTTTTTTCCGGATTTTTTCGGATTTTTTTTTTCGGATTTCTCCGGATTTTTTTTCCGGATTATTTTTCAGTATTTTTCCGGATTTTTTTTACCGGACTTTTTTTCAGTATTTTTCCGGATTTTTTTTACCGGACTTTTTTTCCGGATTTTTCCGGATTTTTATTTTCCAAAATTTTTTCGGATTTCTTTTTCCGGATTTTTCCGGATTTTTTTTTCCGGATTTTTTCGGATTTTTTTTTCCGGATTTTTTTTTTCTGATTTTTTTTTCTGAATTTTCCGGATTTTTTTTTCCGGATTTTTTCGGATTTTTTTTTCCGGATTTTTTCGGATTTTTTTTTTTTGATTTTTCCGGATTTTTTTTCCAGATTTTTTTTCCGGATTTTTTTTTCCGGATTTTTACCGGACTTTTTTTCCGGATTTTTCCGGATTTTTTTTTCCCGGATTTTTTTTTCCGGATTTTTCCGGATTTTTTTTTTCGGATTTTTTTTTCCGGATTTTTCGGGATTTTTTTGAATTTTTTTTCCGGATTTTTTTTACCGGACTTTTTTTCGGGATTTTTCCGGATTTTTTTTTCCCGGATTTTTTTTTCCGGATTTTTTTTCCGGATTTTTCCGGATTTTTTTTTTCCGGATTTTTTTTCCGGATTTTTTTTTCCAGATTTTTTTTTTCGGATTTTTTTTTCCGGATTTTTCCGGATTTTTTTTCCAGATTTTTTTTTTCGGATTTTTTTTTCGGATTTTTCCGTATTTTTTTTCCGGATTTTTCGAAAAAAAAAATCCGAATTTTTTTTTTGGGATTTTTCCGGATTTATTTTTTCCGGATTTTTCGGATTTTTTTCCGGATTTTTCAAAAAAAAATTTCAGGATTTTTTTTTCCGGATTTTTTTTTTCCGGATTTTTTTTTCCGGATTTTTCCATATTTTTTTTTGGATTTTTCGAAAAAAAAATTCCGGATGTTTCCGGATTTTTTTTTTCGGGATTTTTCCAAAAAAAATTTTCCGGATTTTTTTTTTCGGGATTTTTCCGGTTTTTTTTTTTCGGGATTTTTCCGGATTTTTTTTTCCGGATTTTTCGGATTTTTTTTCGGGCTTTTTTTTACTGGACTATTTTTCCGGATTTGTTTTTTTCGGATTTTTTTCCGGATTTTTTTCCGGATTTTTTTTCCGGATTATTTTTCAGTATTTTTCCGGATTTTTTTTACCGGACTTTTTTTCCGGATTTTTCCGGATTTTTTCGGATTTTTTTTTCCGGATTTTTTCGGATTTTTTTTTCGGATTTCTCCGGATTTTTTTTCCGGATTATTTTTCAGTATTTTTCCGGATTTTTTTTACCGGACTTTTTTTCCGGATTTTTCCGGATTTTTTTCCGGATTTTTCCGGATTTTTTTTTCCGGATTTTTCCGGATTTTTTTTTCCGGATTTTTTTTTCCGGATTTTTCCGGATTTTTATTTTCCGGATTTTTTTTTCGTATTTTTTTTTCCGGATTTTTCCGGATTTTTTTTTCCGGATTTTTTCGGATTTTTTTTTCCGGATTTTTTTTTCCGGATTTTTTTTTTCCGGATTTTTCCGGATTTTTATTTTCCGGATTTTTTTTTCGGATTTTTTTTTCCGGATTTTTCCGGATTTTTTTTTCCGGATTTTTTCGGATTTTTTTTCCAGATTTTTTTTACGGATTTTTTTTACGGATTATTTTTCAGTATTTTTCCGGATTTTTTTTACTGGACTTTTTTTCCAGATTTTTCCGGATTTTTTTTCCAGATTTTCCCGGATTTTTTTTTCCGGATTTTTTCAGATTTTTTTTTCGGATTTCTCCGGATTTTTTTTTTCTGATTTTTCCAAGTTTTTTTTCCGGATTTTTTTTCCAGATTTTTTTTCCGGATTTTTTTTACGGATTTTTCCGGATTTTTTTTTCCAGATTTTTTTTTCCGGATTTTTCCGGATTTTTATTTTCCAAAATTTTTTCGGATTTCTTTTTCCGGATTTTTCCGGATTTTTTTTCCCGGATTTTTTCGGATTTTTTTTTCCGGATTTTTTTTTTCTGATTTTTTTTTCTGAATTTTCCGGATTTTTTTTTCCGGATTTTTTCGGATTTTTTTTTCCGGATTTTTTCGGATTTTTTTTTTCTGATTTTTCCGGATTTTTTTTCCAGATTTTTTTTCCGGATTTTTTTTTCCGGATTTTTCGGATTTTTTTTCGGGCTTTTTTTTACTGGACTATTTTTCCGGATTTGTTTTTTTCGGATTTTTTTCCGGATTTTTTTCCGGATTTTTTTCCGGATTTTTTTTCCGGATTATTTTTCAGTATTTTTCCGGATTTTTTTTACCGGACTTTTTTTCCGGATTTTTCCGGATTTTTTTCCGGATTTTTCCGGATTTTTTTTTCCGGATTTTTCCGGATTTTTTTTTCCGGATTTTTTTTTCCGGATTTTTCCGGATTTTTATTTTCCGGATTTTTTTTTCGTATTTTTTTTTCCGGATTTTTCCGGATTTTTTTTTCCGGATTTTTTCGGATTTTTTTTTCCGGATTTTTTTTTCCGGATTTTTTTTTTCCGGATTTTTCCGGATTTTTATTTTCCGGATTTTTTTTTCGGATTTTTTTTTCCGGATTTTTCCGGAATTTTTTTTCCGGATTTTTTCGGATTTTTTTTCCAGATTTTTTTTACGGATTTTTTTTACGGATTATTTTTCAGTATTTTTCCGGATTTTTTTTACTGGACTTTTTTTCCAGATTTTTCCGGATTTTTTTTCCAGATTTTTCCGGATTTTTTTTTCCGGATTTTTTCAGATTTTTTTTTCGGATTTCTCCGGATTTTTTTTTTCTGATTTTTCCAAGTTTTTTTTCCGGATTTTTTTTCCAGATTTTTTTTCCGGATTTTTTTTACGGATTTTTCCGGATTTTTTTTTCCAGATTTTTTTTTCCGGATTTTTCCGGATTTTTATTTTCCAAAATTTTTTCGGATTTCTTTTTCCGGATTTTTCCGGATTTTTTTTTCCGGATTTTTCCGGATTTTTTTTTCCGGATTTTTTCGGATTTTTTTTTCCGGATTTTTTTTTTCTGATTTTTTTTTCTGAATTTTCCGGATTTTTTCGGATTTTTTTTTCCGGATTTTTTCGGATTTTTTTTTTCTGATTTTTCCGGATTTTTTTTCCAGATTTTTTTTCCGGATTTTTTTTTCCGGATTTTTACCGGACTTTTTTTCCGGATTTTTCCGGATTTTTTTTTCCCGGATTTTTTTTTCCGGATTTTTCCGGATTTTTTTTTTCGGATTTTTTTTTCCGGATTTTTCCGGATTTTTTTGAATTTTTTTTCCGGATTTTTTTTACCGGACTTTTTTTCTGGATTTTTCCGGATTTTTTTTTCCCGGATTTTTTTTTCCGGATTTTTTTTCCGGATTTTTCCGGATTTTTTTTTTCCGGATTTTTTTTCCGGATTTTTTTTTCCAGATTTTTTTTTTCGGATTTTTTTTTCCGGATTTTTCCGGATTTTTTTTCCGGATTTTTTTTTTCGGATTTTTTTTCCGGATTTTTCCGTATTTTTTTTCCGGATTTTTCGAAAAAAAAAATCCGAATTTTTTTTTCTGGATTTTTCCGGATTTTTTTTTCCCGGATTTTTTTTTCCGGATTTTTTTTCCGGATTTTTCCGGATTTTTTTTTTCCGGATTTTTTTTCCGGATTTTTTTTTCCAGATTTTTTTTTCGGATTTTTTTTTCCGGATTTTTCCGGATTTTTTTTCCGTATTTTTTTTTTCGGATTTTTTTTCCGGATTTTTCCGTATTTTTTTTCCGGATTTTTCAAAAAAAAATTTCAGGATTTTTTTTTCCGGATTTTTTTTTTCCGGATTTTTTTTTCCGGATTTTTCCATATTTTTTTTTGGATTTTTCGAAAAAAAAATTCCGGATGTTTCCGGATTTTTTTTTTCGGGATTTTTCCAAAAAAAATTTTCCGGATTTTTTTTTTCGGGATTTTTCCGGTTTTTTTTTTTCGGGATTTTTCCGGATTTTTTTTTCCGGATTTTTCGGATTTTTTTTCGGGCTTTTTTTTACTGGACTATTTTTCCGGATTTGTTTTTTTCGGATTTTTTTCCGGATTTTTTTCCGGATTTTTTTTCCGGATTATTTTTCAGTATTTTTCCGGATTTTTTTTACCGGACTTTTTTTCCGGATTTTTCCGGATTTTTTTTCCGGATTTTTCCGGATTTTTTTTTCCGGATTTTTCCGGATTTTTTTTTCCGGATTTTTTTTTCCGGATTTTTCCGGATTTTTATTTTCCGGATTTTTTTTTCGTATTTTTTTTTCCGGATTTTTCCGGATTTTTTTTTCCGGATTTTTTCGGATTTTTTTTTCCGGATTTTTTTTTTCGGATTTTTTTTTTCCGGATTTTTCCGGATTTTTATTTTCCGGATTTTTTCGGATTTTTTTTTCCGGATTTTTTTTTTTGGATTTTTGTTACCGGATTTTTTTTCCGGATTTTTTTTAATGGACTTTTTTTCCGGATTTTTCCGGATTTTTTTTTTTCGGATTTTTTTTCCTGATTTTTTTCCGGATTTTTTTTCCTGATTTTTCCGGATTTTTTTTTCCGGATTTTTCCGGATTTTTTTTTCCGGATTTTTTCGGATTTTTTTTTCCTGATTTTTTTTTTCGGATTTTTTTTACCGGATTTTTTTTCCGGATTTTTTTTAATGGACTTTTTTTCCGGATTTTTCTGGATTTTTTTTTTTCGGATTTTTTTTCCTGATTTTTTACCGGATTTTTTTTCCGGATTTTTTTTTCCGGATTTTTTCGGATTTTTTTTTCCCGGATTTTTTTTTTCCGGATTTTTTTTCCGGATTTTTTCGGATTTTTTTTCCGGATTTTTTCGGATTTTTTTTTTCGGATTTCTCCGGATTTTTTTTCCGGATTATTTTTCAGTATTTTTCCGGATTTTTTTTACCGGACTTTTTTTCCGGATTTTTCCGGATTTTTTTTCCGGATTTTTCCGGATTTTTTTTTCCGGATTTTTCCGGATTTTTTTTTCCGGATTTCTCCGGATTTTTTTTTCCGGATTTTTCCGGATTTTTTTTTCCGGATTTTTTCGGATTTTTTTTTCTGGATTTTTTTTTTCGGTTTTTTTTTTTCCGGATTTTTCCGGATTTTTATTTTCCGGATTTTTTTTTCGGATTTTTTTTTCCGGATTTTTCCGGATTTTTTTTTCCGGATTTTTTCGGATTTTTTTTTCCTGATTTTTTTTTTCGGATTTCTTTTACCGGATTTTTTTTCCGAATTTTTTTTTCCGGATTTTTTCGGATTTTTTTTCCCGGATTTTTTTTTCCGGATTTTTTTTCCGGATTTTTCCGGATTTTTTTTTTCCGGATTTTTTTTCCGGATTTTTTTTTCCAGATTTTTTTTTTCGGATTTTTTTTTCCGGATTTTTCCGGAATTTTTTTCCGGATTTTTTTTTTCGGATTTTTTTTCCGGATTTTTCCGTATTTTTTTTCCGGATTTTTCGAAAAAAAAAATCCGAATTTTTTTTTTGGGATTTTTCCGGATTTATTTTTTCCGGATTTTTCGGATTTTTTTCCGGATTTTTCAAAAAAAAATTTCAGGATTTTTTTTTCCGGATTTTTTTTTTCCGGATTTTTTTTTCCGGATTTTTCCATATTTTTTTTTGGATTTTTCGAAAAAAAAATTCCGGATGCTTCCGGATTTTTTTTTTCGGGATTTTTCCAAAAAAAATTTTCCGGATTTTTTTTTTCGGGATTTTTCCGGTTTTTTTTTTTCGGGATTTTTCCGGATTTTTTTTTCCGGATTTTTCGGATTTTTTTTCGGGCTTTTTTTTACTGGACTATTTTTCCGGATTTGTTTTTTTCAGATTTTTTTTCCGGATTTTTTTCCGGATTTTTTTTCCGGATTATTTTTCAGTATTTTTCCGGATTTTTTTTACCGGACTTTTTTTCCGGATTTTTTTTCCGGATTTTTCCGGATTTTTTTTTCCGGATTTTTCCGGATTTTTTTTTCCGGATTTTTATTTTCCGGATTTTTTTTTCGTATTTTTTTTTCCGGATTTTTCCGGATTTTTTTTTCCGGATTTTTTCGGATTTTTTTTTCCGGATTTTTTTTTTCGGATTTTTTTTTTCCGGATTTTTCCGGATTTTTATTTTCCGGATTTTTTCGGATTTTTTTTTCCGGATTTTTTTTTTCGGATTTTTTTTACCGGATTTTTTTTCCGGATTTTTTTTAATGGACTTTTTTTCCGGATTTTTCCGGATTTTTTTTTTTCGGATTTTTTTTCCTGATTTTTTTCCGGATTTTTTTTCCTGATTTTTCCGGATTTTTTTTTCCGGATTTTTCCGGATTTTTATTTTCCGGATTTTTTTTTCGGATTTTTTTTTCCGGATTTTTATTTCGGATTTTTTTTCCCGGATTTTTCCGGATTTTTCCGGATTTTTTTTTCCGGATTTTTCCGGATTTTTTCGGATTTTTTTTTCCGGATTTTTTCGGATTTTTTTTTCGGATTATTTTTCAGTATTTTTCCGGATTTTTTTTACCGGACTTTTTTTCCCGATTTTTCCGGATTTTTTTTCCGGATTTTTTTTTCCGGATTTTTCCGGTTTTTTTTTTCCGGATTTCTCCGGATTTTTTTTTCCGGATTTTTCCGGATTTTTTTTTCCGGATTTTTTCGGATTTTTTTTTCCGGATTTTTTTTTTCGGATTTTTTTTTTCCGGATTTTTCCGGATTTTTATTTTCCGGATTTTTTTTTCGGATTTTTTTTTCCGGATTTTTCCGGATTTTTTTTTCCGGATTTTTTCGGATTTTTTTTTCCTGATTTTTTTTTTCGGATTTTTTTTACCGGATTTTTTTTCCGGATTTTTTTTAATGGACTTTTTTTCCGGATTTTTCCGGATTTTTTTTTTTCGGATTTTTTTTCCTGATTTTTTTCCGGATTTTTTTTCCGGATTTTTTTTTCCGGATTTTTCCGGATTTTTATTTTCCGGATTTTTTTTTCGGATTTTTTTTTCCGGATTTTTATTTCGGATTTTTTTTTCCGGATTTTTCCGGATTTTTCCGGATTTTTTTTTCCGTATTTTTTCGGATTTTTTTTTCCGGATTTTTTTTTCCGGATTTTTTCGGATTTTTTTTTTCGGATTTCTCCGGATTTTTTTTTCTGATTTTTCCGGATTTTTATTTCCGGATTTTTTCAGATTTTTTTTTTTTGGATTTCTCCGGATTTTTTTTTTCTGATTTTTCCGGATTTTTTTTCCGGATTTTTTTTCCAGATTTTTTTTCCGGATTTTTTTTACGGATTTTTCCGGATTTTTTTTACGGATTTTTCCGGATTTTTTTTTCCGGATTTTTCCGGATTTTTATTTTCCGGATTTTTTTTCGGATTTTTTTTTTCGGATTTTTCCGGATTTTTTTTTCCGGATTTTTTCGGATTTTTTTTTCCGGATTTTTTCTTTCGGATTTTTTTTTTCGGATTTTTCCGGATTTTTTTTTTCGGATTTCTCCGGATTTTTTTTTTTCTGATTTTTCCGGATTTTTATTTCCGGATTTTTTCGGATTTTTTTTTTTGGATTTCTCCGGATTTTTTTTTTCTGATTTTTCCGGATTTTTTTTCCGGATTTTTTTTCCAGATTTTTTTTCCGGATTTTTTTTCCGGATTTTTCCGGATTTTTTTTTCCGGATTTTTTTTTCCGGATTTTTCCGGATTTTTATTTTCCGGATTTTTTTTCGGATTTTTTTTTTCGGATTTTTCCGGATTTTTTTTTCCGGATTTTTTCGGATTTTTTTTTCCGGATTTTTTCTTTCGGATTTTTTTTTTCGGATTTTTCCGGATTATTTTTTCCGGATTTTTTCGGATTTTTTTTTTCGGATTTCTCGGGATTTTTTTTTTTCTGATTTTTCCGGATTTTTATTTCTGGATTTTTTCGGATTTTTTTTTTTTGGATTTCTCCGGATTTTTTTTTTCTGATTTTTCCGGATTTTTTTTCCGGATTTTTTTTCCAGATTTTTTTTACGGATTTTTTTTACGGATTATTTTTCAGTATTTTTCCGGATTTTTTTTACTGGACTTTTTTTCCAGATTTTTCCGGATTTTTTTTCCAGATTTTTCCGGATTTTTTTTTCCGGATTTTTTCAGATTTTTTTTTCGGATTTCTCCGGATTTTTTTTTTCTGATTTTTCCAGGTTTTTTTTCCGGATTTTTTTTCCAGATTTTTTTTCCGGATTTTTTTTACGGATTTTTCCGGATTTTTTTTTCCGGATTTTTTTTTCCGGATTTTTCCGGATTTTTATTTTCCAAAATTTTTTCGGATTTCTTTTTCCGGATTTTTCCGGATTTTTTTTTCCGGATTTTTTCTGATTTTTTTTTCCGGATTTTTTTTTTCTGATTTTTTTTTCTGAATTTTCCGGATTTTTTTTTCCGGATTTTTTCGGATTTTTTTTTCCGGATTTTTTCGGATTTTTTTTTTCTGATTTTTCCGGATTTTTTTTCCAGATTTTTTTTCCGGATTTTTTTTTCCGGATTTTTACCGGACTTTTTTTCCGGATTCTTCCGGATTTTTTTTTCCCGGATTTTTTTTTCCGGATTTTTCCGGATTTTTTTTTTCGGATTTTTTTTTCCGGATTTTTCCGGATTTTTTTGAATTTTTTTTCCGGATTTTTTTTACCGGACTTTTTTTCTGGATTTTTCCGGATTTTTTTTCCGGATTTTTCTGGATTTTTTTTTTCCGGATTTTTTTTCCGGATTTTTTTTTCCAGATTTTTTTTTTCGGATTTTTTTTTCCGGATTTTTCCGGATTTTTTTTCCGGATTTTTTTTTTCGGATTTTTTTTCCGGATTTTTCCGTATTTTTTTTCCGGATTTTTCGAAAAAAAAAATCCGAATTTTTTTTTTGGGATTTTTCCGGATTTATTTTTTCCGGATTTTTCGGATTTTTTTCCGGATTTTTCAAAAAAAAATTTCAGGATTTTTTTTTCCGGATTTTTTTTTTCCGGATTTTTTTTTCCGGATTTTTCCATATTTTTTTTTGGATTTTTCGAAAAAAAAATTCCGGATGTTTCCGGATTTTTTTTTTCGGGATTTTTCCAAAAAAAATTTTCCGGATTTTTTTTTTCGGGATTTTTCCGGTTTTTTTTTTTCGGGATTTTTCCGGATTTTTTTTTCCGGATTTTTCGGATTTTTTTTCGGGCTTTTTTTTACTGGACTATTTTTCCGGATTTGTTTTTTTCGGATTTTTTTTCCGGATTTTTTTCCGGATTTTTTTTCCGGATTATTTTTCAGTATTTTTCCGGATTTTTTTTTTTTTGTGTCAATCAATTTTTATTCAGTAGTCAAAAGGTAACAAAAATAGGCATAGTAAATACAATTTTTGATCTTTACAGTGGTGACATAGTTAAACAGGTATACTTGAGGTTAGCTATCAGTACACATTAGTGGGGTATGTTTGAGTGGTATTCAGGTTAACATAGTCTTTCAGCTCTGAAATGAGGTCAGTTTCTGGTATGCATGAACACGATTTTGTGGAGGGGCAAACCTCCAGGACAGGTGTCATCCCTTCTCCATAAACGTCAAGGTTTGTGTGTAGTCGCAAAGGTGAAAAAACCCTTTAGGCGAATGTTATCCTAAGCTAACATTTTAGTGGGTGCGTTTGGCATTAGCCCTCTTGCGGTCAGCCTCGTCTCCATCCCTGTAGGATGTTGCTCATTTCCTGTGTCTGTTCGGGTGTTTTTGTCTCATGTCTTAGTTGTGTTCTGGCTTAACGATGGGTAGTCCGACCTCTCTTATTATCGTTCCCCAACCACCCTCTTCCCGTTGGTCTAACGGTCCTGTCTGTACTGTAGATGTCATGGGCATCCCTGTCTGTGTGGTGTGGTAGCCAGGGTTCGCCCTATTTCGGTCTCGTCTAACTCTCTGTTCAAGGTCCAACCCGTCGGGTTGTGCCGTCTCTCGTCTGGTGTGTCAGGGAAAAGGGGGGGTGCAGTAATGGGTGATTGTCGGGGTAAGGGGTTGAAGGGGAAGGGTAGGGGTCAATGAAGCTTCTGGCCAACATCCCGGGTGAGGTCCCCCCGGGCGTGCTCTAGTTCCATGTTCGGACAGCGCACGTTTAGGTCACACGTCCTTTCGTTCTGGGCCCAGTCCTCAGCGCCCGGCATGTCTCTGTGTCTTTATGCTCTTCCCGTGGAAATGTAGTGCCTCCACGGGTACCATTGTAGGGCGCATTTGTCAGAGCGTCCCTGCAGGGACGCAGTCAGTATTTCCATCTCGTAGATAGATTCCACCTTATCAACCCATTGGCTATAAGTGGGCACCGAGGTCCTATTCCAGTGCACGGGGATTAGGGCTTTTGCGGCATTCAGCATATGGATGGTCAGTGATTGTTTATATTTCCTGATGGGGACTGAGGTGTGGTGAAGGAGCATCGTCATAGGCAATAGGGGGAGATCGCATCCAGTTATTTCTTTTATTTTCGAATTAATCTGTCGCCAGAATGGTACCAGTCGGGGGCATGACCACCATATGTGCACGGTCGTTCCCACAGCTGAGTTGCATCTCCAGCATGAGCCTGCGTTGTTGGCGAAGTGTCTCAGGATATCTGGCGTGCGGTACCAGTGGGACAGTAGTTTATATCCGGTCTCCTGGACCTTAGAGCTAATGGAGCATTTATGGGTGAGTAGTACAATCTTGTCCCATTCTTGATCCGTGAGTTGCGTGCCCGTGTCCCTTTCCCATTTGCTTCTGTGGCCCAAGGGGGTGTTGTCTATGGTTTCTCGTAGAGTTTTGTACAGGAGTGACACTCCGTGGTCCAAGTGAGCTCGATTTGTACACAGCCGCTCGAAGCTGGTTAGTTGTCTGTGGAGATGGTTCTGACCCGCGATTCTGCCTATATACGTCCTCACCTGGTGGTAGCGGAATTCGTCCAGTTGTGTGGGTCGTGCATCTCCCAATAAGTCGGGTAATGGTCTGAGCGTTGCTCCTGTGCACCATCGGCTCACATAAATCCAATCGGGTTGCGGGTAGCCCTGGAAAGCTGCTGGGGGTAAACCTCCTGCCAACTCCGGGTTGTGGGTGATAGGGGTCAGGGGGTTCGGTGACGTGGTTAGTTGCAGAGTGTGGCGGGTTTTGCACCATGTCTTGAGGGTCGCGTCGATCATGGGGTTGTCTACTCTTAGTTCCGGGAAGGTGGCCTGGCCCAACCATAGTTTAGATGGGAACTGGCCTTGTGTTTGCTGGAGTTCCATCGCCACCCATTGTTTCGGGCTGTTACTTACGTGCCAGTCTACGATCCTATGCAGGTGTGTGGCTTGATAATAAGTTTGAACCGACGGTAGTCCCAATCCGCCGGCCGTCTTAGGGCGTTCCATGACAGTCTTACGGATGCGTGAGGGTCTGTGATTCCATACAAATCCGCGAATGGTCGAGTCCGCGTCCTTGAAGAATGCGTGTGGTATAGAGATGGGCAAGGTGGCGAAGAGATATAGCAGCCGTGGCAGCACGTTCATTTTGACCGCGTTAATACGGCCAAACCAGGTGATGTAGCTCGTCGTCCATCGCTGCAGGTCCTGCTTTATGCATTTTAGGAGGGGAAGGAAGTTCAGCTGGTAGACCTGTGATAGGTTTTTGGGCAGCCAGGTACCTAGGTAACGCAGTTTCTCTGTGCACCAGGAGAAGGAGAATTGGTCGCTGAGTCTGCGGGCGCCTTCTTCCTCCCGCATTATCGGCATCGCTTCCGACTTATCCAGGTTGAGCTTCAGGTTGGACACTAATCCGAAGCTGCGGAATGCCTGTAGGAGATTGGGGACGGAGATCAGGGGCTGTTCAAGAAAGAACAGCATATCATCCGCATATGCCGCTACTCTATGTTCCACCTTACCTATGCGGACCCCCGTAATGCCCCCAATGGTTCCAGGGAGAGGGCAAACAGGAGGGGGGACAGGGGACATCCCTGGCGAGTCCCGTTACATATGGGGAACGGTCGCGATAGGCCTCCGTTCACTCGGATCCTAGCAGTCGGTGTCGAGTACAGGGCGGAGATCCAGGTGCGCATATGTGTCCCAAAGCCGAAGTGCCTTAGTGTCTCATTCAGGTATATCCAGTCTACTCGATCAAACGCCTTTTCGGCATCTGTCGAGAGCAGTACTGTATCTCGGTCTTTGGATCTCACGTAGTGTATAACGTTCAAAGCGCGAATGGTGTCATCTCTGGCTTCTCGCCCCGGGATGAAGCCGACCTGATCTGGGTGTATTAGGTCTGGTAGGATCCTGGATAGTCTCAGGGAGAGCGCCTTTGTGAACAGCTTCAAATCTGCATTGAGCAATGAGATCGGCCTGTAGCTGGAGCAGAGTGTGGGATCTTTCCCATCTTTAGGGATCACCGTGATCGTTGCCGCTAGGGTGTCCGATGGAAAGGCTCCGCCATCACGTAAGGCATTGAGGCTCGTAAGGAGCTTGGGCAGGAGGACCTCTTGGAATGTCCGCAGGTATGTCAATGGGAGGCCGTCTGGGCCCGGTGCTCGGTGTGGTTTTGAATGTTTCAGGGCTGCTGTGAGTTCCATTAAGGTCAAGGGTCCGTCCAACTCCTCCGCAAGGTCCGGTGTGAGCTTGCGCGAAACGTTTTGTGATAGGTAGTCCGACACCCTCCGGCTATGAAGTCTCGCTGCATCTCCTGTTCGGGCCTGCGACTGGTGGTAGAGGTCCTTGTAGTATTCCCTAAAGGCTTCCATAATCCCCTCAGGCAACCTCGCGGGTCGACCCTGCGGGTTGTGGATTTTGAGTATGTGCTGTGTTCTCCTCTTTTCTCGGAGCATTTTCGCTAAAAGCTTGCCGCTCTTATTGGAATGCTCGTAGAAGAATCTCGCGGACTTCCGCAGGGTGTGTAACAGGCCTTGAGACAGGTGATCGGCCAGTGCCCTGCGGGCCTCCGTGAGTTGTAGGTACACATTGTCATCCGCAGATGATTTGTGGGAGTCTTCTAGGCCGGCTATTTTTTGGGTGAGATCGGAGATGATTTTGTTTCTGTTTTTCTGTCGTTGTGACCCCAGGGCTATGAAGTGGCCTCTGATGACACACTTATGTGCCTCCCATAGCGTCAGGGGGGACATGTCCTCCGTGGCGTTTGTGTCGAAATAGTCGGTGAGGGCCCGGCAGGTTGAGACCCGAGCTTCCAAGTCATCCAGTAAGGTCTCATTAAGTTTCCAGTGACGTTCCGCGGGTCTAAACAGCGGGGATTTCATCCGGATTTGGATGGGAGCATGGTCGGATTGCTGCATAATTCCAATTTTCGCTTCCTGGAGGTGGGTCAGCCGTTCTTGGGGCAAAAATACATAATCAATTCTGCTATAGCGCTTGTGGACCGCCGAGTAGTAGGAGAAGTCTTTGTCTTCTGGGTGAGCGACCCTCCAGCAGTCTTGGAGCCCTGCTTTGGTTAAGGAGTGTCTCATGGAGCGCAGGCAGTGATCTGGGATCGCGCTTGTGCCGGTTGAAGAGTCTACGTTTGGATCTAGCGGGGCGTTGAGATCCCCAGCCATGACCAGCAGGCCCTCCCGGAATCTCTCCAGTTTGGTCAGGGTTTTAGCCAGGAAGACGTGCTGCTTGCGGTTAGGGCTATATACACATGCGAAAGTATAAGGGATGTCAGCAATGGTACCCTTTAGGAAGATATATCGACCATCTGGGTCCTTGCATGTATCCGTGAGATTGAACGGTATCGTGTGCGCGAATAGTATCGCCACCCCTGTCTTCCGTGCGTCTGGGTGATTTGCAAAGTAGCCTTGCGGAAAGCGCCTATTTGACAGAGTTGGCGCATCTCTCTCTCTGAAGTGCGTCTCCTGCAGGAACGCAACGGACACTCTCTCAGCCCAGAGCCTACGCAGGAGCTGCGCACGCTTCTCGGGTATGTTGAGCCCGCGGACATTGTGCGACCACAGTGTAAGCTGCGCCGGTCGAAACTGTGCCATGCCCGGTGGGTACAGGGTCCTAACTCAGGGGTGGCCCGGCTTCGGGGAGTGGGTAGGGGGAAGAAGGGGGGTTGTCGGGGAAATGTGTACGTCTGGGGTTGGGTAGTCCGTGGGCGTAGTCAGAGCAACGTCGAACCTCGGTCAGTTGGGTTGTTCGGGGGCCGTCTGTGGGTCGTCCCTCTGAACTCTGGCCGGTATTTACAAAGTAGGTCGGTTGCGTGGGGTGCGCGGAAGGCTCCCTGCAGGGTATGTCGTCCCTCTGTGTAGGTTGTGTAGTTCGCCGTCTCCGTCGGCTCCCTCCTCGCCGGTAGTGGCAGCTGCGGGGTAGTGTATGTCTGTTAAGTGGGCCCTCCCGTCTCGGGCCGTGCGGGAAGCAGTCGCCCCCCCCCCGGGTCTCGGTCCGCCTAAGGTGCGGGGTTCTGCGGCCCTCACCTCTGTGGGGTCTCCCGACTCATCTGGAACAGTTCAAGTCAGTCTCAACGTCTCTCTAAGTCTACCGTCAGCAGATAGTGTGTCAGTTCTCTGTCCCACTCCCTCCCTCTCGGGCCCGTGCAGGGACATGGTCAGTGGAGGCCCTAATTCTCTCTGCTTCTTTCTATGAGGTGTGTTGTATGGGGGGCCCTTGACGTATATGGCCGGGGAGACTGATCGTTCGGCAGATAAGCGACTCCTATAGTGAGCCGCAGAAACAGTTTATATACATATGATAAACATGGCAAGGTACGGTGTTTGCCTGAGAGATAAACCCCTCCTATCCTGTGCGTGAGAGACAATTTATATACAGATTATGCAAATTGCTAGTTAAGACGGTAACGTGAGAGTTTACTATCCCTATTCTGCGCTACATAAACCGTATATGTACCGAATATGGATATCGGTAAGTAAGGTGATAACATAAGAAATATACAATTCCTATACCGTGTAACAGAAACAACGAACGGACAAAGTATGCACATTTCTAGGTAAAATGATAACAGGGGGAATAAACCGCTCTTGTTCGGTGCTATGGTAGCAGATAGGGAACATGTTGGTTACCGTGCTAAGTAAGATGATGGCTTAACGGATTAAATAAACATCTCCTATCCTGTGCATGAGAGACAATTGATATACAGATTATGCAAGTTGCTAGGTAATACGGTAACATGAGAGCTAACAGTTCCTATTCTGCGCAACATAAACAGTGTATGAGCCTAATCTGGGTCTCTGTAAGTAAGGTGATAGCATGAGATATATACAGTTCCTTTACCATGTAACTGAAACAACGTATGGGCAAGGCATGCATATTTCTAGGTAGAATGATATCAGGGGAGATAGACCGACCTTGGTCGGTGCTAAGTTGGCCGCTAGGGAACATGGTAGTCACCGTGCACGGTAAGGTGTTGGCTTAGCGGATGAGTCGCACCGTTCAGGTGCAACATGAACATCACAGGCATACATTATACATAATCTTTCCATAAGTCCCCCAGAGACGCAGTCACCCCGCTCCTCGTCCAGACCAGCCACCGTATGCTGTTGGTAGGCGACATAGCCTGGGTTTGGGTCTGCGGTGCAGGGTGGGTGCGTGTCGTTCCACCCACTAACCTCCCTCCCCGTCTGACACTCTCTCCTCCCGGACCCCACGTGGTCCCTATGGCGCCTATTCCTTATACAACGACAGGTAGGATATTCAAACCTCTATGTGAGCCCGTGGACCTGTCGTCCTCTCTCGGGGGAGACCTAAGGTCTTGTGTCCAACAGCACTTTATATATACGTGAAATTGTCCGGGAACCGTCTCATAAACAGCAGTCCTCAGGGGTATCTCAGTCCCACACCCCGTCCCCCGCCCAAACCTCTCTCTCTTCCCGGGGGTGGAGATACGATCTGTGTTGGGTGATTCCGGTGATGTCTGGCTTGTGTTGCTAATACCCCCCCTGAGCCCCCTCCCAAATCATCTAATGGAACCCACGGGCCTACGGGGTAGCAGTGGTTTGGTGTGGTGAGGGGGGTGGTACATACCCTGGCGGGATTGTCTCAGTGTCCTTCGGCCGCCATACTTCCTGTGGGTTCCTGGTGAGGTGTGGATCACCTGGGTCCCTCTCAGGAATCATCCGTGGAGTGTCAGGAGTAGAAACAAAGGTGGAAAAAAAAAAGGGGGGGGGGGGGGGGGGAGATAGAACACCGCTTGGGTGTTCAGCCGAGCGGGGCTTCCGTGCCTCCGGGGGGGGGTCTCGTTACTTTTACTCCTCAGGGGCCACTGGGCCTCCTCTGCGTTGGTTCGGCCTTGAAGTTGCACCTTCACGTAGGATGTCAGCCGGAGCATTCGGGCCGGTGGTTCTGGCCGGAGGGAAGTCCAAGATCCAGTTTGCCACGTGTACGTCGGGCAGATCAAGGGCCCGTAGGAAGCGAGGGATCTCGTTCGGCCATCTCAAGGTATGCCAGCGGTTTCCCGCCCGGGCCTGCAGACTGAACGGGAATCCCCATTTGTATGGGATCCTCTTCTCCTGCAGAATAGAGGTGATTGGTTTCAGGGCTCGCCTAGCATCTAAGGTGAGGGTGGATAGGTCGTGGAACAGCGTTATCTGTGCTTCTTGGTAGCGAAGTGAGCGCTGGGTCCGAGCCGCTCTCATGATTGCCTCCTTCAGTTGGAATGATCGGAGGCAGCAAATTAGGTCTCTAGGCTGGCCGTCGGGGCGCGGAGCTCTGAGCGCCCGATGGGCTCTTTCAATGCCAAAGTCCGGCGGTGCTTCAGCTTCGAGGATTTGGGTAAAGAGGCCCTCAAGCAGTTCCTTGGGTGTTTCATCGTCCGACTCCGGGACTCCCCTGACTCGGATATTACAGCGCCGGCTCCTGTTTTCCAGGTCTTCAACCTGGCGCCTCAGATCCAGCAAGATGTTGCCCTGCCTCGTGGCCGCTAGTTCTGCCGTACGTTGATGTTGTGAGGCTTGCAACTGGTGTTCTTCCAGGTTGTCTACTCTTTGTTCCAGAAGAGTAAGGTCTTGCCTGACCGCTGCAACTTCTTCCCGGATGGCGGTTCGGAGTTCGGCCACAAGGTCCGACTTGTCCCTGCGTGTCAGCATATTGGCTGCTATCTCGGCCAGGTCAGCGGAGAGCTTAGTCAAGGCGTCTCCAGGGGGTCCTCGGGTAGGGGATCCCCGTGGGGAGCCCGCGTAGCTACTCGAGCTCGGGGATGTGGGCGCCATTTTGCCGGTGCCGCATGGCACGGACCGCGGAATCGGTGAGGACAGGTACTCGTCCATCGGACCCGCGGGAGGTCCCGTGGGGGGGTTTGCCGGACCGGGAGTGGCCCCACGCTTGGTTCTCCCCATCAATATAGGGGGATATTAGGCTTAGATTCGGTGCTTCGGCGGATCGGGGCCTAGGAGCTCAGCGTGTCTGCGTCCTACTTCATGCTCAGCCGAGCCACGCCCCCCGGATTTTTTTTACCGGACTTTTTTTCCGGATTTTTCCGGATTTTTTTTCCGGATTTTTCCGGATTTTTTTTTCCGGATTTTTCCGGATTTTTTTTTCCGGATTTTTTTTTCCGGATTTTTCCGGATTTTTATTTTCCGGATTTTTTTTTCGTATTTTTTTTTCCGGATTTTTCCGGATTTTTTTTTCCGGATTTTTTCGGATTTTTTTTTCCGGATTTTTTTTTTCGGATTTTTTTTTTCCGGATTTTTCCGGATTTTTATTTTCCGGATTTTTTCGGATTTTTTTTTCCGGATTTTTTTTTTCGGATTTTTTTTACTGGATTTTTTTTCCGGATTTTTTTTAATGGACTTTTTTTCCGGATTTTTCCGGATTTTTTTTTTTCGGATTTTTTTTCCTGATTTTTTTCCGGATTTTTTTTCCTGATTTTTCCGGATTTTTTTTTCCGGATTTTTCCGGATTTTTATTTTCCGGATTTTTTTTTCGGATTTTTTTTTCCGGATTTTTATTTCGGATTTTTTTTTCCGGATTTTTCCGGATTTTTCCGGATTTTTCCGGATTTTTCCGGATTTTTTCGGATTTTTTTTTCCGGATTTTTTCGGATTTTTTTTTTCGGATTTCTCCGGATTTTTTTTCCGGATTATTTTTCAGTATTTTTCCGGATTTTTTTTACCGGACTTTTTTTCCCGATTTTTCCGGATTTTTTTTCCGGATTTTTCCGGATTTTTTTTTATGGATTTTTCCGGATTTTTTTTTCCGGATTTCTCCGGATTTTTTTTTCCGGATTTTTCCGGATTTTTTTTTCCGGATTTTTTCGGATTTTTTTTTCCGGATTTTTTTTTTCGGATTTTTTTTTTCCGGATTTTTCCGGATTTTTATTTTCCGGATTTTTTTTCGGATTTTTTTTTCCGGATTTTTCCGGATTTTTTTTTCCGGATTTTTTCGGATTTTTTTTTCCTGATTTTTTTTTTCGGATTTTTTTTACCGGATTTTTTTTCCGGATTTTTTTTAATGGACTTTTTTTCCGGATTTTTCCGGATTTTTTTTTTTCGGATTTTTTTTCCTGATTTTTTTCCGGATTTTTTTTCCGGATTTTTTTTTCCGGATTTTTCCGGATTTTTATTTTCCGGATTTTTTTTTCGGATTTTTTTTTCCGGATTTTTCCGGAATTTTTTTCCGGATTTTTTTTTTCGGATTTTTTTTCCGGATTTTTCCGTATTTTTTTTCCGTATTTTTCGAAAAAAAAAATCCGAATTTTTTTTTTGGGATTTTTCCGGATTTATTTTTTCCGGATTTTTCGGATTTTTTTCCGGATTTTTCAAAAAAAAATTTCAGGATTTTTTTTTCCGGATTTTTTTTTTCCGGATTTTTTTTTCCGGATTTTTCCATATTTTTTTTTGGATTTTTCGAAAAAAAAATTCCGGATGTTTCCGGATTTTTTTTTTCGGGATTTTTCCAAAAAAAATTTTCCGGATTTTTTTTTTCTGGATTTTTCCGGTTTTTTTTTTTCGGGATTTTTCCGGATTTTTTTTTCCGGATTTTTCGGATTTTTTTTCGGGCTTTTTTTTACTGGACTATTTTTCCGGATTTGTTTTTTTCGGATTTTTTTTCCGGATTTTTTTCCGGATTTTTTTTCCGGATTATTTTTCAGTATTTTTCCGGATTTTTTTTACCGGACTTTTTTTCCGGATTTTTCCGGATTTTTTTTCCGGATTTTTCCGGATTTTTTTTTCCGGATTTTTCCGGATTTTTTTTTCCGGATTTTTTTTTCCGGATTTTTCCGGATTTTTATTTTCCGGATTTTTTTTTCGTATTTTTTTTTCTGGATTTTTCTGGATTTTTTTTTCCGGATTTTTTCGGATTTTTTTTTCCGGATTTTTTTTTTCGGATTTTTTTTTTCCGGATTTTTCCGGATTTTTTTTTTCCGGATTTTTTCGGATTTTTTTTTCCGGATTTTTTTTTTCGGATTTTTTTTACCGGATTTTTTTTCCGGATTTTTTTTAATGGACTTTTTTTCCGGATTTTTCCGGTTTTTTTTTTTTCGGATTTTTTTTCCTGATTTTTTTCCGGATTTTTTTTCCTGATTTTTCCGGATTTTTTTTTCCGGATTTTTCCGGATTTTTATTTTCCGGATTTTTTTTCGGATTTTTTTTTCCGGATTTTTATTTCGGATTTTTTTTTCCGGATTTTTCCGGATTTTTCCGGATTTTTTTTTCCGGATTTTTCCGGATTTTTTCGGATTTTTTTTTCCGGATTTTTTCGGATTTTTTTTTTCGGATTTCTCCAGATTTTTTTTTTTCTGATTTTTCCGGATTTTTTTTCCGGATTTTTTTTCCAGATTTTTTTTCCGGATTTTTTTTACGGATTTTTCCGGATTTTTTTTTCCGGATTTTTTTTTCCGGATTTTTTGTTCCGGATTTTTCCGGATTTTTATTTTCCGGATTTTTTTTCCGGATTTTTCCGGATTTTTTTTTCCCGGATTTTTTTTTCCGGATTTTTTTTTCGGATTTTTTTTCTCCATTAAAAGACTCTGATTTTACGGATTTTTCCGGATTTTTTTTTCTGGATTTTTTCGGATTTTTTTTTCCAGATTTTTTTTTTCGGATTTTTTTTTCCGGATTTTTCCGGATTTTTTTTCCGGATTTTTTTTTTCGGATTTTTTTTCCGGATTTTTTCGGATTTTTTTTCCAGATTTTTTTTACGGATTTTTTTTTCTGGATTTTTTCGGATTTTTTTTTCCGGATTTTTTTTTTCGGATTTTTTTTCGGATTTTTCCGGATTTTTTTTTCCAGATTTTTTCGGATTTTTTTTTTCGGATTTCTCCGGATTTTTTTTTCTGATTTTTCCGGATTTTTTTTCCGGATTTTTTTTCCAGATTTTTTTTCCGGATTTTTTTTCCGGATTATTTTTCAGTATTTTTCCGGATTTTTTTTACTGGGCTTTTTTTCCAGATTTTTCCGGATTTTTTTTTCCAGATTTTTCCGGATTTTTTTTTCCGGATTTTTTCGGATTTTTTTTTTCGAATTTCTCCGGATTTTTTTTTTCGGATTTTTCTGGATTTTTTTTCCGGATTTTTTTTCCAGATTTTTTTTTTTCGGATTTTTTTTTCCGGATTTTTCCGGATTTTTTTTTCCGGATTTTTTCGGATTTTTTTTTTCTGATTTTTCCGGATTTTTTTTCCAGATTTTTTTTCCGGATTTTTCCGGATTTTTTTTCCGGATTTTTTTCGGATTTTTTTTCCGGATTTTTTTTACCGGACTTTTTTTCCGGATTTTTCCGGATTTTTTTTTCCCGGATTTTTTTTTCCGGATTTTTTTTTCCGGATTTTTTCATTTTTTTTAACGGATTTTTTTTCCGGATTTTTTTTACCGGACTTTTTTTCCGGATTTTTCCGGATTTTTTTTTCCCGGATTTTTTTTTCCGGATTTTTTTTTCCGGATTTTTCCGGATTTTTTTTTCCGGATTTTTTTTTTCTGATTTTTTTTTCCGGATTTTTCCGGATTTTTTTTCCGGATTTTTTAAAAAAAAAAATTCAGGATTTTTCGGATTTTTTTTCCGGATTTTTTTTCCAGATTTTTTTTCCGGATTTTTCCGGATTTTTTTTCCAGATTTTTTTTTCCCGGATTTTTTTTTCCGGATTTTTTTTCCCGGATTTTTCCGGATTTTTTTTTCCGGATTTTTTCGAATTTTTTTTCCGGATTTTTTTTACCGGACTTTTTTTCCGGATTTTTCCATATTTTTTTTCCGGATTTTTCGAAAAAAAAATTCCGGATTTTTCCGGATTTTTTTTCCGGGATTTTTCCAAAAAAAAATTTCCGGATTTTTTTTCCTGATTTTTTTTTCAGGATTTTTTTTTCCGGATTTTTTTTTTCCGGATTTTTTTTTCCGGATTTTTCCGGATTTTTTTTCCTGATTTTTTTTACTGGATTTTTTTTCCGGATTTTTTTTACCGGACTTTTTCCGGATTTTTTTTCCGGATTTTTCGAAAAAAAAATTCCGGATTTTTCCGGATTTTTTTTCCGGGATTTTTCCAAAAAAAAATTTCCGGATTTTTTTTCCTGATTTTTTTTTCAGGATTTTTTTTTCCGGATTTTTTTTTTCCGGATTTTTTTTTCCGGATTTTTCCATATTTTTTTTCCGGATTTTTCGAAAAAAAAATTCCGGATTTTTCCGGATTTTTTTTCCGGGATTTTTCCAAAAAAAAATTTCCGGATTTTTTTTCCTGATTTTTTTTTCAGGATTTTTTTTTCCGGATTTTTTTTTTCCGGATTTTTCCATATTTTTTTTCCGGATTTGTAGAAAAAATTTTTTTCGGATTTTTCTGATTTTTTTTCCGGATTTTTCAAAAAAAAAATTTCAGGATTTTTTTTTCTGGATTTTTTTTTTCAGGATTTTTTTTTCCGGATTTTTCCATATTTTTTTTCCGGATTTTTAAAAAAAAAAAATCCGGAATTTTCCGGATTTTTTTTTCGGGATTTTTCCGGATTTTTTTTCCGGATTTTTCGGATATTTTTTCCGGATATTTTTTTCCAGATTTTTTTTCCGGATTTTTCCGGATTTTTTGTTTCCGGATTTTTCCGGATTTTTTTTCCGGATTTTTCCGGATTTTTTTTCCTGATTTTTTCGGATTTTTTTTACTGGATTTTTTTTCCGGATTTTTTTTACCGGACTTTTTCCGGATTTTTTTTCCGGATTTTTCCGGATTTGTTTTTTTCGGATTTTTTTTCCGGATTTTTTTCCGGATTTTTTTTCCGGATTATTTTTCAGTATTTTTCCGGATTTTTTTTACCGGACTTTTTTTCCGGATTTTTCTGGATTTTTTTTCCGGATTTTTCCGGATTTTTTTTTCCGGATTTTTCCGGATTTTTTTTTCCGGATTTTTTTTTCCGGATTTTTCTGGATTTTTATTTTCCGGATTTTTTTTCGTATTTTTTTTTCCGGATTTTTCCGGATTTTTTTTCCGGATTTTTTCGGATTTTTTTTTCCGGATTTTTTTTTTCGGATTTTTTTTTCTGGATTTTTCCGGATTTTTATTTTCCGGATTTTTTTTCCGGATTTTTTTTTCCGGATTTTTCTGGATTTTTATTTTCCGGATTTTTTTTTCGGATTTTTTTTTCCGGATTTTTCCGGATTTTTTTTTCCGGATTTTTTCGGATTTTTTTTTCCGGATTTTTTTTTTCGGATTTTTTTTACCGGATTTTTTTTCCGGATTTTTTTTAATGGACTTTTTTTCCGGATTTTTCCGGATTTTTTTTTTTCGGATTTTTTTTCCTGATTTTTTTCCGGATTTTTTTCCGGATTTTTCCGGATTTTTTTTTCCGGATTTTTCCGGATTTTTATTTCCGGATTTTTTTTTCGGATTTTTTTTTCCGGATTTTTCCGGATTTTTTTTTCCGGATTTTTTCGGATTTTTTTTTCCGGATTTTTTCGGATTTTTTTTTTCGGATTTCTCCGGATTTTTTTTTCTGATTTTTCCGGATTTTTATTTCCGGATTTTTTCGGATTTTTTTTTTTGGATTTCTCCGGATTTTTTTTTTCTGATTTTTCCGGATTTTTTTTCCGGATTTTTTTTCCAGATTTTTTTTCCGGATTTTTTTTCCGGATTTTTCCGGATTTTTTTTTCTGGATTTTTTTTTCCGGATTTTTTTTTCCGGATTTTTCCGGATTTTTATTTTCCGGATTTTTTTTCGGATTTTTTTTTTCGGATTTTTCCGGATTTTTTCGGTTTTTTTTTTTTCGGATTTCTCCGGATTTTTTTTTTTCTGATTTTTCCGGATTTTTATTTCCGGATTTTTTCGGATTTTTTTTTTTTGGATTTCTCCGGATTTTTTTTTTCTGATTTTTCCGGATTTTTTTTCCGGATTTTTTTTCCAGATTTTTTTTACGGATATTTTTTACGGATTATTTTTCAGTATTTTTCCGGATTTTTTTTACTGGACTTTTTTTCCAGATTTTTCCGGATTTTTTTTCCAGATTTTTCCGGATTTTTTCGGATTTTTTTTTTCGGATTTCTCCGGATTTTTTTTTTCTGATTTTTCCGGATTTTTTTTCTGGATTTTTTTTCCAGATTTTTTTTCCGGATTTTTTTTACGGATTTTTCCGGATTTTTTTTTCCGGATTTTTTTTTCCGGATTTTTCCGGATTTTTATTTTCCGGATTTTTTTTCGGATTTCTTTTTCCGGATTTTTCCGGATTTTTTTTTCCGGATTTTTTCGGATTTTTTTTTCCGGATTTTTTTTTTCTGATTTTTTTTTCGGATTTTTCCGGATTTTTTTTTCCGGATTTTTTCGGATTTTTTTTTTCTGATTTTTCCGGTTTTTTTTCCAGATTTTTTTTCCGGATTTTTTTTTCCGGATTTTTACCGGACTTTTTTTCCGGATTTTTCCGGATTTTTTTTTCCCGGATTTTTTTTTCCGGATTTTTCCGGATTTTTTTTTTCGGATTTTTTTTTCCGGATTTTTCCGGATTTTTTTGAATTTTTTTTCCGGATTTTTTTTACCGGACTTTTTTTCTGGATTTTTCCGGATTTTTTTTTCCCGGATTTTTTTTTCCGGATTTTTTTTCCGGATTTTTCCGGATTTTTTTTTTCCGGATTTTTTTTCCGGATTTTTTTTCCAGCTTTTTTTTTCCGGATTTTTTTTTCCGTTTTTTTTTTTCCGGATTTTTTTTCCGGACTTTACTGGATTTTTTTTTCCGGATTTTTTTTCCGGATTTTTTTTTACGGATTTTTGCGGATTTTTTTTACGGATTTTTTTTCTGGATTGATTTTTCCGGATTTTTTTTCCGGATATTTTTTTCCGGATTTTTCCGGATTTTATTTCGGATTTTTTTTTTCGGATTTTTTTTTCCGGATTTTTCCGGATTTTTTTTTTCAGATTTTTCCGGATTTTGTTTCCGGATTTTTTTTCCGTGTTTTTTTTTCGGATTTTTCCGGATTTTTTTTTCCGGATTTTTTTTCCGGATTTTTTTTCAGGATTTTTCCGGATTTTTTTTTCCGGATTTTTTTTTCCGAATTTTTCCAGATTTTTTTTTTCCGGATTTTTTTTCCGGATTTTTTTTCCGGGTTTTTTTTCGGATTTTTCCGGATTTTTTTTTCCGGATTTTTTTTCCGTTTTTTTTTTTCCGGATTTTTTTTTCCGTTTTTTTTTTCCGGATTTTTTTTCCGGACTTTACTGGATTTTTTTTCCAGATTTTTTTTCCGGATTTTTTTTTGCGGATTTTTGCGTATTTTTTTTACGGATTTTTTTTCTGGATTGATTTTTCCGGATTTTTTTTCCGGATATTTTTTTACGGATTTTTCCGGGTTTTTTTTTCCGGTTTTTTTTTTACGGATTTTTCCGGATTTTATTTCTGATTTTTTTTTCCGGATTTTTTTTTTCCGGATTTTTCCGGATTTTTTTTTTCGAATTTTTCCGGATTTTTTTTTCCAGATTTTTTTTTCCGAATTTTTCCGGATTTTCTTTTCCGGATTTTTTTTCCGGATTTTTTTTCCGGGTTTTTTTTTCGGATTTTTCCGGATTTTTTTTCCGGATTTTTCCGGATTTTATTTCGGATTTTTTTTTCCGGATTTTTTTTTTCCGGATTTTTAAGGATTTTTTTTTTCGAATTTTTCCGGATTTTTTTTTCCGGATTTTTTTTTCCAGATTTTTCCAGATTTTTTTTTCAGATTTTTCCTGATTTTTTTTCCGGATTTTTTTTCCGGGTTTTTTTTTCGGATTTTTCTGGATTTTTTTTTCCGTATTTTTTTTCCTTATTTTTTTTCCGTATTTTTTTTCAGGATTTTTTTTCCGTATTTTTTTTTCCGTATTTTTTTTCCTTATTTTTTTTTCCGGATTTTTTTTCAGGAATTTTTTTCCGGATTTTTTTTTCCGGATTTTTTTTCCTTATTTTTTTTCCGTATTTTTTTTCAGGATTTTTTGTCCGGATTTTTTTTTCCGGATTTTTTTTCCGGATTTTTTTTTCCGTATTTTTTTTCCGGATTTTTTCTTCCGGATTTTTTCTTCCGGATTTTTTTTCCGGATTTTTTTTCCGGATTTTTTTTTCCGTATTTTTTTTTCCGTATTTTTTTTCCTTATTTTTTTTTCCGGATTTTTTTTCAGGAATTTTTTTCCGGATTTTTTTTCCGGATTTTTTTTTCCGTATTTTTTTTTCCGGATTTTTTTTCCTTATTTTTTTTTCCGGATTTTATTTCAGGAATTTTTTTCCGGATTTTTTTTTCCGTATTTTTTTTCCTTATTTTTTTTTCTGTATTTTTTTTCAGGATTTTTTTTCCGGATTTTTCCGGATTTTTTTTTCCGTATTTTTTTTTCCGGATTTTTTTCCCGGATTTTTTTTTACGGATTTTTTTTTTTGGATTTTTACGGATTATTTTTTCTGGATTTTTTTTTTCCTGATTTTTTTTCCGGATTTTTTTTTCAGGATTTTTTTCCCGGATTTTTTTTTCCGGATTTTTTTTTTCCCGAACTTTTCCGGATTTTTTTTCCGGATTTTACTGATTTTCTGATTTTACTGATTTTACTGATTTACTGATTTTACGGATTTTTTCCGAATTTTTCCGGATTTTTTTTTTAGATTTTTCCGGATTTTTTTTCCGTATTTTTTTTCCGTATTTTTTTTTCCGGATTTTTTTTCCGGATTTTTTTTTCCGTATTTTTTTTCCGGATTTTTCCGGATTTTTTTTCCGGATTTTTTTTTCCGTATTTTTTTTTCCGGATTTTTTTCCCGGATTTTTTTTTCCGGATTTTTTTTTCCGGATTTTTTTCCCGGATTTTTTTTTCCAGATTTTTTTTTCCGGATTTTTCCGGATTTTTTTTTCTGGATTTTTTTTTTCTGGATTTTTTTTCCGGATTTTTTTTTCCGGATTTTTTTCCCGGATTTTTTTTTCCGGATTTTTTTTTCCGGATTTTTCCGGATTTTTTTTCTGGACTTTTTTTCCGGATTTTTCCGGATTTTTTTTTTTCGGATTTTTTTTCCTGATTTTTTTCCGGATTTTTTTTTCCGTATTTTTTTTCCGGATTTTTTCTTCCGGATTTTTTCTTCCGGATTTTTTTTCCGGATTTTTTTTCCGGATTTTTTTTTCCGTATTTTTTTTTCCGTATTTTTTTTCCTTATTTTTTTTTCCGGATTTTTTTTCAGGAATTTTTTTCCGGATTTTTTTTCCGGATTTTTTTTTCCGTATTTTTTTTTCCGGATTTTTTTTCCTTATTTTTTTTTCCGGATTTTTTTTCAGGAATTTTTTTCCGGATTTTTTTTTCCGTATTTTTTTTCCTTATTTTTTTTTCTGTATTTTTTTTCAGGATTTTTTTTCCGGATTTTTCCGGATTTTTTTTTCCGTATTTTTTTTTCCGGATTTTTTTCCCGGATTTTTTTTACGGATTTTTTTTTTTGGATTTTTCCGGATTATTTTTTCTGGATTTTTTTTTTCCTGATTTTTTTTCCGGATTTTTTTTTCAGGATTTTTTTCCCGGATTTTTTTTTCCGGATTTTTTTTTTCCCGAACTTTTCCGGATTTTTTTTCCGGATTTTACTGATTTTCTGATTTTACTGATTTTACTGATTTACTGATTTTACGGATTTTTTCCGAATTTTTCCGGATTTTTTTTTTAGATTTTTCCGGATTTTTTTTCCGTATTTTTTTTCCGTATTTTTTTTTCCGGATTTTTTTTCCGGATTTTTTTTTCCGTATTTTTTTTCCGGATTTTTCCGGATTTTTTTTCCGGATTTTTTTTTCCGTATTTTTTTTTCCGGATTTTTTTCCCGGATTTTTTTTTCCGGATTTTTTTTTCCGGATTTTTTTCCCGGATTTTTTTTTCCAGATTTTTTTTTCCGGATTTTTCCGGATTTTTTTTTCTGGATTTTTTTTTTCTGGATTTTTTTTCCGGATTTTTTTTTCCGGATTTTTTTCCCGGATTTTTTTTTCCGGATTTTTTTTTCCGGATTTTTCCGGATTTTTTTTCTGGACTTTTTTTCCGGATTTTTCCGGATTTTTTTTTTTCGGATTTTTTTTCCTGATTTTTTTCCGGATTTTTTTTCCGGATTTTTTTTTCCGGATTTTTCCGGATTTTTATTTTCCGGATTTTTTTTTCGGATTTTTTTTTCCGGATTTTTCCGGAATTTTTTTCCGGATTTTTTTTTTCGGATTTTTTTTCCGGATTTTTCCGTATTTTTTTTCCGGATTTTTCGAAAAAAAAAATCCGAATTTTTTTTTGGGATTTTTCCGGATTTATTTTTTCCGGATTTTTCGGATTTTTTTCCGGATTTTTCAAAAAAAAATTTCAGGATTTTTTTTTCCGGATTTTTTTTTTCCGGATTTTTTTTTCCGGATTTTTCCATATTTTTTTTTGGATTTTTCGAAGAAAAAAATTCCGGATGTTTCCGGATTTTTTTTTTCGGGATTTTTCCAAAAAAAATTTTCCGGATTTTTTTTTTCGGGATTTTTCCGGTTTTTTTTTTTCGGGATTTTTCCGGATTTTTTTTTCCGGATTTTTCGGATTTTTTTTCGGGCTTTTTTTTACTGGACTATTTTTCCGGATTTGTTTTTTTCGGATTTTTTTTCCGGATTTTTTTCCGGATTTTTTTTCCGGATTATTTTTCAGTATTTTTCCGGATTTTTTTTACCGGACTTTTTTTCCGGATTTTTCCGGATTTTTTTTCCGGATTTTTCCGGATTTTTTTTTCCGGATTTTTCCGGATTTTTTTTTCCGGATTTTTTTTTCCGGATTTTTCCGGATTTTTATTTTCCTGATTTTTTTGTCGTATTTTTTTTTCCGGATTTTTCCGGATTTTTTTTTCCGGATTTTTTCGGATTTTTTTTTCCGGATTTTTTTTTTCGGATTTTTTTTTCTCCGGATTTTTCCGGATTTTTATTTTCCGGATTTTTTCGGATTTTTTTTTCCGGATTTTTTTTTTCTGATTTTTTTTACCGGATTTTTTTTCCGGATTTTTTTTAATGGATTTTTTTTCCTGATTTTTCCGGATTTTTTTTCCGGATTTTTCCGGATTTTTATTTTCCGGATTTTTTTTCGGATTTTTTTTTCCGGATTTTTATTTCGGATTTTTTTTTCCGGATTTTTCCGGATTTTTTCGGATTTTTTTTTCCGGATTTTTTCGGATTTTTTTTTTCGGATTTCTCCGGATTTTTTTTCCGGATTATTTTTCAGTATTTTTCCGGATTTTTTTTACCGGACTTTTTTTCCCGATTTTTCCGGATTTTTTTTCCGGATTTTTCCGGATTTTTTTTTCCGGATTTTTCCGGATTTTTTTTTCCGGATTTCTCCGGATTTTTTTTTCCGGATTTTTCCGGATTTTTTTTTCCGGATTTTTTCGGATTTTTTTTTCCGGATTTTTTTTTTCGGATTTTTTTTTTCCGGATTTTTCCGGATTTTTATTTTCCGGATTTTTTTTTCGGATTTTTTTTTCCGGATTTTTCCGGATTTTTTTTTCCGGATTTTTTCGGATTTTTTTTTCCTGATTTTTTTTTTCGGATTTTTTTTACCGGATTTTTTTTCCGGATTTTTTTTAATGGACTTTTTTTCCGGATTTTTCCGGATTTTTTTTTTTCGGATTTTTTTTCCTGATTTTTTTCCGGATTTTTTTTCCGGATTTTTTTTTCCGGATTTTTCCGGATTTTTATTTTCCGGATTTTTTTTTCGGATTTTTTTTTCCGGATTTTTATTTCGGATTTTTTTTTCCGGATTTTTCCGGATTTTTTTTTCCGGATTTTTCCGGATTTTTTCGGATTTTTTTTTCCGGATTTTTTCGGATTTTTTTTTTCGGATTTCTCCGGATTTTTTTTCCGGATTATTTTTCAGTATTTTTCCGGATTTTTTTTACAGGACTTTTTTTCCCGATTTTTCCGGATTTTTTTTCCGGATTTTTCCGGATTTTTTTTTCCGGATTTTTCCGGATTTTTTTTTCCGGATTTCTCCGGATTTTTTTTTCCGGATTTTTCCGGATTTTTTTTTCCGGATTTTTTCGGATTTTTTTTTCCGGATTTTTTTTTTCGGATTTTTTTTTTCCGGATTTTTCCGGATTTTTATTTTCCGGATTTTTTTTTCGGATTTTTTTTTCCGGATTTTTCCGGATTTTTTTTTCCGGATTTTTTCGGATTTTTTTTTCCTAATTTTTTTTTCGGATTTTTTTTACCGGATTTTTTTTCCGGATTTTTTTTAATGGACTTTTTTTCCGGATTTTTCCGGATTTTTTTTTTTCGGATTTTTTTTCCTGATTTTTTTCCGGATTTTTTTTCCGGATTTTTTTTTCCGGATTTTTCTGGATTTTTATTTTCCGGATTTTTTTTTCGTATTTTTTTTTCCGGATTTTTCCGGATTTTTTTTCCGGATTTTTTCGGATTTTTTTTTCCGGATTTTTTTTTTCGGATTTTTTTTTCCGGATTTTTCCGGATTTTTATTTTCCGGATTTTTTTTTCGGATTTTTTTTTCCGGATTTTTCCGGATTTTTATTTCCGGATTTTTTTTTCGGATTTTTTTTTCCGGATTTTTTTTTTCGGATTTTTTTTACCGGATTTTTTTTCCGGATTTTTTTTAATGGACTTTTTTTCCGGATTTTTCCGGATTTTTTTTTTTCGGATTTTTTTTCCTGATTTTTTTCCGGATTTTTTTCCGGATTTTTCCGGATTTTTTTTTCCGGATTTTTCCGGATTTTTATGTTCCGGATTTTTTTTTCGGATTTTTTTTTCCGGATTTTTCCGGATTTTTTTTTCCGGATTTTTTCGGATTTTTTTTTCGGATTTTTTTTTCCGGATTTTTCCGGATTTTTATTTCCGGATTTTTTTTTCGGATTTTTTTTTCCGGATTTTTTTTTTCGGATTTTTTTTACCGGATTTTTTTTCCGGATTTTTTTTAATGGACTTTTTTTCCGGATTTTTCCGGATTTTTTTTTTTCGGATTTTTTTTCCTGATTTTTTTCCGGATTTTTTTCCGGATTTTTCCGGATTTTTTTTTCCGGATTTTTCCGGATTTTTATGTTCCGGATTTTTTTTTCGGATTTTTTTTTCCGGATTTTTCCGGATTTTTTTTTCCGGATTTTTTCGGATTTTTTTTTCCGGATTTTTCCGGATTTTTTTTCCGGATTTCTCCGGATTTTTTTTCCGGATTTTTTTTCCGGATTTTTTTTTCCGTTTTTTTTTTCCGGATTTTTTTTTCCGGATTTTACTGGATTTTTTTTTTCCGTATTTTTTTTTTCGGATTTTTTTTTCCGGATTTTTTTTTCCGGATTTTTGCGGATTTTTTTTACGGATTTTTTTTACGGATTTTTTTTCCGGATATTTTTTTCCGGATATTTTCGGGGTTTTTTTTTCCGGATTTTTTTTTATGGATTTTTTTCCCCGGATTTTTCGGATTTTTTTTCCGGATTTTTCCGGATTTTATTTCGGATTTTTTTTTTCAGATTTTTTTTTTCAGATTTTTCCGGATTTTTTTTCCGGGTTTTTTTTTCGGATTTTTCCGGATTTTTTTTTCCGGATTTTTTTTCCGGATTTTTTTTCCGGGTTTTTTTTTCGGATTTTTCCGGATTTTTTTTTCCGGATTTTTTTTCCGGATTTTTTTTCCGGATTTTTTTTCCGGATTTTTTTTCCGGATTTTTCCAGGTTTTTTTTTCTGAATTTTTTTTTCAGATTTTTTCTCCGGATTTTTCCGGATTTTTTTCCTGGATTTTTCCGGATTTTTTTTCCGGATTTTTTTTTCCGGATTTTTCAGGATATTTTTTCCGGATTTTTCCGGATTTTTTTTTCCGAATTTTTTTTTTTACGATTTTTTTTTCCTGACTGTTACGGATTTTTTTTCCGGATTTTTTTTCCGGATTTTTTTTTTCGGATTTTTTCAGATTTTTTTTTCCGGATTTTTTTTCCGGATTTTTTTTTCCTCATTTTTTTTTCCGCATTTTTTTTTCCGCATTTTTTCGGATTTTTTTCCGAATTTTTCCGGATTTTTTTTTTCAGATTTTTCTGGATTTTTTTTCCTGATTTTTTTTTCCGGTATTTTTTTTTCCGGATTTTTTTTTCCAGATTTTTTTTCAGGATTTTTTTTCAGGATTTTTTTTCAGGATTTTTCCTGATTTTTTTTTCCAGATTTTTTTTCCGGGTTTTTTTTCCGGATTTTTCCGGATTTTTTCTGAATTTTTCCGGATTTTTTTTTCAGATTTTTCCGGATATTTTTTCCGGATTTTTTTTCAGGGTTTTTTTTTCGGATTTTTCCGGATTTTTTTTTCCGGATTTTTTTTTCCGGATTTTTTTTCCGGATTTTTTTTTCCGTTTTTTTTTTACGGATTTTTCTTTCCGGATTTTACTGGATTTTTTTTTCCGGATTTTTTTTCCCGGATTTTTCCGGATTTTTTTTCCGGATTTTTCCGGATTTTATTTCGGATTTTTTTTTCCGGATTTTTTTTTCCGGATTTTTCCGGATTTTTTTTTTCGAATTCTTCCGGATTTTTTTTCCGGATTTTTTTTCCGGATTTTTCCGGGTTTTTTTTCTGAATTTTTTTTTCGGATTTTTTCTCCGGATTTTTCCGGATTTTTTTCCTGGATTTTTCCGGATTTTTTTTCCGGATTTTTTTTTCCGGATTTTTCAGGATTTTTTTTCCGGATTTTTCCGGATTTTTTTTTCCGAATTTTTTTTTTTACAATTTTTTTTTCCTGACTTTTACGGATTTTTTTTCCGGATTTTTTTTCCGGATTTTTTTTTTCGGATTTTTCCGGATTTTTTTTTCCGGATTTTTTTTCCGGATTTTTTTTCCGGGTTTTTTTTTCGGATTTTTTCGGATTTTTTTTTCCGGATTTTTTTTCCGGATTTTTTTTCCGGATTTTTTTTCCGGATTTTTTTTCCGGATTTTTCCGGGTTTTTTTTTCTGAATTTTTTTTTCAGATTTTTTCTCCGGATTTTTCCGGATTTTTTTCCTGGATTTTTCCGGATTTTTTTTCCGGATTTTTTTTTCCGGATTTTTCAGGATATTTTTTCCGGATTTTTCCGGATTTTTTTTTCCGAATTTTTTTTTTTACGATTTTTTTTTCCTGACTGTTACGGATTTTTTTTCCGGATTTTTTTTCCGGATTTTTTTTCCGGATTTTTCCGGGTTTTTTTTTCTGAATTTTTTTTTCAGATTTTTTCTCCGGATTTTTCCGGATTTTTTTCCTGGATTTTTCCGGATTTTTTTTCCGGATTTTTTTTTTTGGATTTTTTCAGATTTTTTTTTCCGGATTTTTTTTCCGGATTTTTTTTTCCTCATTTTTTTTTCCGCATTTTTTTTTCCGCATTTTTTCGGATTTTTTTCCGAATTTTTCCGGATTTTTTTTTTCAGATTTTTCTGGATTTTTTTTCCGGATTTTTTTTCCGGGTTTTTTTTTCGGAGTTTTCCGGATTTTTTTTCCTGATTTTTTTTTCCGGTATTTTTTTTTTCGGATTTTTTTTTCCAGATTTTTTTTCAGGATTTTTTTTCAGGATTTTTTTTCAGGATTTTTCCTGATTTTTTTTTCCAGATTTTTTTTCCGGGTTTTTTTTCCGGATTTTTCCGGATTTTTTCTGAATTTTTCCGGATTTTTTTTTCAGATTTTTCCGGATATTTTTTCCGGATTTTTTTTCAGGGTTTTTTTTTCGGATTTTTCCGGATTTTTTTTTCCGGATTTTTTTTTCCGGATTTTTTTTCCGGATTTTTTTTTCCGTTTTTTTTTTACGGATTTTTCTTTCCGGATTTTACTGGATTTTTTTTTCCGGATTTTTTTTCCCGGATTTTTCCGGATTTTTTTTCCGGATTTTTCCGGATTTTATTTCGGATTTTTTTTTCCGGATTTTTTTTTCCGGATTTTTCCGGATTTTTTTTTTCGAATTCTTCCGGATTTTTTTTCCGGATTTTTTTTCCGGATTTTTCCGGGTTTTTTTTCTGAATTTTTTTTTCGGATTTTTTCTCCGGATTTTTCCGGATTTTTTTCCTGGATTTTTCCGGATTTTTTTTCCGGATTTTTTTTTCCGGATTTTTCAGGATTTTTTTTCCGGATTTTTCCGGATTTTTTTTTCCGAATTTTTTTTTTTACGATTTTTTTTTCCTGACTTTTACGGATTTTTTTTCCGGATTTTTTTTCCGGATTTTTTTTTTCGGATTTTTTCAGATTTTTTTTTCCGGATTTTTCCTGATTTTTTTTTCCAGATTTTTTTTCCGGGTTTATTTTCAGGATTTTTCCGGATTTTTTTCTGAATTTTTCTGGATTTTTTTTTCAGATTTTTCCGGATATTTTTTCCGGATTTTTTTTCAGGGTTTTTTTTTCGGATTTTTCCGGATTTTTTTTTCCGGATTTTTTTTTTCGGATTTTTTTTTCCGGATTTTTCTTTCCGGATTTTACTGGATTTTTTTTTCCGGATTTTTTTTCCCGGATTTTTCCGGATTTTTTTTCCGGATTTTTTGGATTTTATTTCGGATTTTTTTTTCCGGATTTTTTTTTTCCGGATTTTTCCGGATTTTTTTTTTCGAATTCTTCCGGATTTTTTTTCCGGATTTTTTTTCCGGATTTTTCCGGGTTTTTTTTCTGAATTTTTTTTTCGGATTTTTTCTCCGGATTTTTCCGGATTTTTTTCCTGGATTTTTCCGGATTTTTTTTCCGGATTTTTTTTTCCGGATTTTTCAGGATATTTTTTCCGGATTTTTCCGGATTTTTTTTTCCGAATTTATTTTTTTACGATTTTTTTTTCCTGACTGTTACGGATTTTTTTTCCGGATTTTTTTTCCGGATTTTTTTTTTCGGATTTTTTCAGATTTTTTTTTCCGGATTTTTTTTCCGGATTTTTTTTTCCTCATTTTTTTTTCCGCATTTTTTTTTCCGCATTTTTTCGGATTTTTTTCCGAATTTTTCCGGATTTTTTTTTTCAGATTTTTCTGGATTTTTTTTCCGGATTTTTTTTCCGGGTTTTTTTTTCGGAGTTTTCCGGATTTTTTTTCCTGATTTTTTTTTCCGGTATTTTTTTTTCCGGATTTTTTTTTCCAGATTTTTTTTCAGGATTTTTTTTCAGGATTTTTTTTCAGGATTTTTCCTGATTTTTTTTTCCTGATTTTTTTTCTGGGTTTTTTTTCCGGATTTTTCCGGATTTTTTCTGAATTTTTCCGGATTTTTTTTTCAGATTTTTCCGGATATTTTTTCCGGATTTTTTTTCAGGGTTTTTTTTTCGGATTTTTCCGGATTTTTTTTTCCGGATTTTTTTTTCCGGATTTTTTTTCCGGATTTTTCTTTCCGGATTTTACTGGATTTTTTTTCCGGATTTTTTTTCCCGGATTTTTCCGGATTTTTTTTCCGGATTTTTCCGGATTTTATTTCGGATTTTTTTTTCCGGATTTTTTTTTCCGGATTTTTCCGGATTTTTTTTTTCGAATTCTTCCGGATTTTTTTTCCGGATTTTTTTTCCGGATTTTTCCGGGTTTTTTTTCTGAATTTTTTTTTCGGATTTTTTCTCCGGATTTTTCCGGATTTTTTTCCTGGATTTTTCCGGATTTTTTTTCCGGATTTTTTTTTCCGGATTTTTCCGGATTTTTTCTGAATTTTTCCGGATTTTTTTTTCAGATTTTTCCGGATATTTTTTCCGGATTTTTTTTCAGGGTTTTTTTTTCGGATTTTTCCGGATTTTTTTTTCCGGATTTTTTTTTCCGGATTTTTTTTCCGGATTTTTTTTTCCGTTTTTTTTTTACGGATTTTTCTTTCCGGATTTTACTGGATTTTTTTTTCCGGATTTTTTTTCCCGGATTTTTCCGGATTTTTTTTCCGGATTTTTCCGGATTTTATTTCGGATTTTTTTTTCCGGATTTTTTTTTCCGGATTTTTCCGGATTTTTTTTTTCGAATTCTTCCGGATTTTTTTTCCGGATTTTTTTTCCGGATTTTTCCGGGTTTTTTTTCTGAATTTTTTTTTCGGATTTTTTCTCCGGATTTTTCCGGATTTTTTTCCTGGATTTTTCCGGATTTTTTTTCCGGATTTTTTTTTCCGGATTTTTCAGGATTTTTTTTCCGGATTTTTCCGGATTTTTTTTTCCGAATTTTTTTTTTTACGATTTTTTTTTCCTGACTTTTACGGATTTTTTTTCCGGATTTTTTTTCCGGATTTTTTTTTTCGGATTTTTTCAGATTTTTTTTTCCGGATTTTTTTTCCGGATTTTTTTTTCCGCATTTTTTTTTCCGCATTTTTTCGGATTTTTTTCCGAATTTTTCCGGATTTTTTTTTTCAGATTTTTCTGGATTTTTTTTCCGGATTTTTTTTCCGGGTTTTTTTTTCCTGATTTTTTTTTCCGGTATTTTTTTTTCCGGATTTTTTTTTCCAGATTTTTTTTCAGGATTTTTTTTCCGGATTTTTTTTCCGGATTTTTCCTGATTTTTTTTCCAGATTTTTTTTCCGGGTTTTTTTTCAGGATTTTTCCGGATTTTTTTCTGAATTTTTCTGGATTTTTTTTTCAGATTTTTCCGGATATTTTTTCCGGATTTTTTTTCAGGGTTTTTTTTTCGGATTTTTCCGGATTTTTTTTTCCGGATTTTTTTTTCCGGATTTTTCTTTCCGGATTTTACTGGATTTTTTTTTCCGGATTTTTTTTCCCGGATTTTTCCGGATTTTTTTTCCGGATTTTTTGGATTTTATTTCGGATTTTTTTTTCCGGATTTTTTTTTTCCGGATTTTTCCGGATTTTTTTTTTCGAATTCTTCCGGATTTTTTTTCCGGATTTTTTTTCCGGATTTTTCCGGGTTTTTTTTCTGAATTTTTTTTTCGGATTTTTTCTCCGGATTTTTCCGGATTTTTTTCCTGGATTTTTCCGGATTTTTTTTCCGGATTTTTTTTTCCGGATTTTTCAGGATATTTTTTCCGGATTTTTCCGGATTTTTTTTTCCGAATTTTTTTTTTTACGATTTTTTTTTCCTGACTGTTACGGATTTTTTTTCCGGATTTTTTTTCCGGATTTTTTTTTTCGGATTTTTTCAGATTTTTTTTCCGGATTTTTTTTCCGGATTTTTTTTTCCTCATTTTTTTTTCCGCATTTTTTTTTC